>NC_046164.1:65141551-65148919 GCF_011064425.1 Rattus rattus | reverse complement strand
TGGGTGCTGGCGTGTCAGCCCTGCATGGGTGCTGGCGTGTCAACCCTGCATGGGTGCTGGCGTGTCAACCTGCATGGGTGCTGGCGTGTCAGCCCTGCATGGGTGCTGGCGTGTTAGCTTTGCCTTAGCTACTCTCCTGTTGCTGTGATAAGAGGCCCTGGCAAAAAGCAAAGAAAGAAAGAAATGGTTTGTTTTGGCCAACAGTCCGAGGGATAGACTCCATCATAGCAGGGAAGGTATGGCTGCATGAGATTGGGGGTAGCTCGATAGTGAGAAGGCAGAGCAATCACACCTTCTCTGCACACGAGAGAGAACAGGAAGTGGAGCCAGAACCTAAAAGCCCACCCCAGTGACCTGCCTCCTCCAGCAAGGCTGTACCTCCTAAGGTTCCATCACCTTTCCAGACAGCACCACTAACTGGGGACCAAGTCAGCCTCTAGGGAGACTTCATCCTTAGACCCCAGCACCCTTCCTGTTGCTGTCATAAAATACTCTGACAAAGTCGCTTAGGGGAAGAGGTTTATTTCAGCTCACAGTTCCAGGTTACTTACAGTTCATCATGACTGGGAAGCTGAGGCAGCAGACACTTGAAGCAGTCGATCAAGAACACAGAGAGATGAACACAAACATATTAGTGCTCAGTGCTTTCTCTCCGCTCCGGCACAGTTGAAGATCCAAGCCTAAGGAATGGTGCTGCCCACTCTTGGCGTGGATCGTTCCACACTAATTGATGTAAACACATCAAGCCCCCATAGACACGCCCACCTGTTCAAGGCATCCTTCATTGAAGCTCTTCCCAGGTGACTCTAGATGGTGTCTAGTTGAGGCTTGACATTATAGTTTAATGTCATCTTTTGGGAAACTTCGGAAACAAAACATAAAATAATTGCATTTAAAGGTGGTGGGAAAACTGAGGCCCAGGAAAGCAGAACCTCACAGCTCAGCTTCCCTAGTCCTGATCTCCTTTCTCCTCCTCCTCATCTGATATAAACAGTACCCAAACTGTGGTAGCAGACCACTGGAAATGCTACGGACACCAGCAGAATGGTTGTGTGGTACAGCACAGCAAGGGCAGTCCCTCTTCTAAACCTAGGCACCGTTGACTATTTGATGACCTGTATCCTGCCTGGGTCCACAGAGGCTACCAAGCTCCCTCTTAAGCTTCTGAAAGAGAAAGATTCCTTCTGTGTAGGAACCTGACATTACGCCTCTGATCGACGTATTTTTATAAAACAGTTTTACAGGCTGCCAGTCTTGCTGAGTGGAGTACAAGGAACGTAACTGAGGAAATCTTAACCTCACATTTTGGATGGCGTAGAGTGAACTGGAGGACGGTGCTGCTCTGGGACAGCTCAAAGCCAGTCTGCTATTGGCTGAAGCACCCTGCTGGCCACGCCTCCTCTCCATGAAAAGGCTCTTTCATTGGACAGTTCAGTAGGGATTTGGCTTTGCGGGGTAGGGGGGTAAGGGAACCTCTAATGCTTTCCTTTTATGAATGCACATTTACTGACAGTATTTAAAATAGAAAACCTTATATTAAATAGGTGGATTTCTCTAGCTTATGCCTGTAATCCCAGCTTTGGGGAGATAGAGTAAGAGGCTCAGTTCAGAGATGTCCTCAGCCATTTGTAAGGTCATAGCCAGGCCAGGCTATGTAAGACCCTCCCTCTCAAAACAAAACAAGGGCTTGGAGAGACAGCTTAGCAGTTGAGAGCGCTGACTGCTCTTCCAAAGGACCTGGGCTCGATTCCCAGCACCACATGGCAGCTCATAAGAGGAGAGATATGATGCCCTCTTCTGATCTCCTAGGTCTCAGCCATGCGTGTGGTGCTACCAGGCACACGTGTGGTTCCAGGTGGTACAGGTGAGATCATGCACATGCTCACCTGTCCTGCCGTTCTGCTAGTGTAGAGTGCTGCTTTCTCTCTGTGTGGTTTCAGGACCTAGCCCTTAAATGGTTGCTTATGTGGAACTTAGGGAAAGGGCCTGAACTTCTGAGCCTATGGATCTGATCTTGTAAAAGGGAAGGTGTCCATATTTTCTGGCTGTACAAAGAGCTACTCGGGTCCAGGCACTTAAAACAGCAGGATCTCCCTGCTTCATGGGCAAGAGTCCATGAAGCTCTTGGGTCCTATACTCAAGATGCCTCAAGTTTGCAAACTTTGGTCCTTTGGACCTCAGGGTCCAAAGCTCTTCATGCAGTGGGCATAATTCACTTTGGCGTGTGTAGGACTATGGATTCTCCACAGTCACTGTTGGCTTCATTGCCAGCAGGAAAGAGACTGTCTCTCTTTTCAGTGAATACTCAGTCCACTCCTCCTTAAGGGGTCTCATGTGATATAGCCATACCCACCCATGATGGGGTCTTCCGTCAACCCCTATTTACTCGCAGTTAATAAAAGAGGGATCTAATTACGTCAAGACAACAGGGCAGGGTAGGGAATCAGCAGGTAAAGTGCCTGCTGTACCAGTGTGAGGACATGAGTTTGGATTCCCAGCACCCATGTAGAAGCAGGCATGGTGACACACTTGTAACATCTGGGAGAATAGAGACAGATCTCTAGGGCTCCCCGGTGAGCCAGCCTAGCGGAAGCAGCGAGCTCCAGTTCAGGAGAGACCTTGTCTCAATAAGTGAGATGGAGGGGGAAAGAGGAGTAGACTGGCTGTTGACATCTGCCTCCAGGCCAGGGTCGGGGTGAGGTGTATGCTGCCATGGAAAGTCATCTCAGACATATCCCATCATGCTCTAGTTTATACCCTCACACATGGAAGCGTCACCTGACACATCCACCGGGGACCTTTGATCCTATCTACCCATGAAGGAAGGAATAGGCGTCCTGCTAATAGGATGCACCCTCCCTCCCCCCAGCTCTTAACACAGGCAGCCAAGTACCATTTCTCGGGATCTCTTTCTCTCCCCACTGAGAAGCAGAGGCTTGATTGCTGGCAATTTTTCCTCCTCGTTGGCACTGGGAGTGAAAGGGATAAGAGTTACCTTGTGAGTCTAACTGTGCCATCCGTTGACATGTTGGAGATTTCCATTTTCTGCAGACGCTGTTCAAGCAATTTGATTTGCAAATTGGCGCATGCCCGCCCACTGTGAACTTTCTGTTTTACAGCTGTTCTGGCAGAAAATTCAGATAACAAGGAAGGATGGGCTGGAACCGCATCTTTCCGGGACTCAGCAGCTGTCAGCTTGTGTGTGTGTGTGTGTGTGTGTGTGTGTGTGTGTGTGTGTGTGTGTGTGTGAATGCATGCGTGCACATGTGCTATGTTGTATGTCTGTGTATCATGTATACACACACTTGTCTGCCTTTAGATGTACTGCTGTGTGTGCACACACATGTATGTATTCAGTGAAGATATATATATCAGTGCAGCATGCACATGGACAATATATATATTGCACATGGTTCATATATGGTTATATGTACACATGCACTGCCTGTACATGGCATGTGTATGCAATACAGTGTGTGTGTGTGTGTGTGTGTGTGTGTGTGTGCAGTTCATTGTTTGTTTTGAGTGTGCTGTGTGTCCATTGCATATGTGTATTATCTGTGTGCATATATGCATTCGTGGGCTTATGTGTGTGTGTGTTCACGTTCAGTTTGTCTGCCTCTCACAGGTTTCTCTTCTCTCCACAGTCTGCTGCAGAGTGCAGCAGCCTTTTGCGGACCCTCCATGGGCTGGAGCAGGAGGACCTGCAGAGGTCCCTCACTCTACAGCAAGCAGAGGACTTTGCCCAAGCACACAGGCAGCTGGCTGTTTTCCAGAGAAATGAATTACACAGCATCGTCTATACCCAGATACAGAGTGCTGTTGCCAAAGGAGAACTGAGGCCCGAGGTGGCTAAAATGCTGCTGCAAGACTATTCTAAAACACAGGTAACGTCTGCACTCAGGCTTTCTCCAACAGAGAGGTGCTTTCTAAAGCCCCGGTGATTTATTCCCCCCTAGAGTGTAGTCCTGTCTTCCTTCTGCGCTGGGCACTGGTGAACTTGTTAGCCCTTCTTCCTCCTAGTAAAGGAGTCATTTTCTCATACGGAGGGCAGAAGGTGGCTCGTAGTGCAAGCCATGGGTTCAAGCTGACTTAGACTGGATTCTGGTTCTTCCTATACCAGCTGTGGGTCCTGGGACAGTGGAGGTTTAATGAACTGATCCTTGGCAGTCATTGCATAAAATGTCACACACACACACACACACACACACACACACACACACTGACACAACATACACACACACACTGACACAACACACATGGATACACATACACTGACACAATACACACACACACACGCACACACACACATGGACACAACACACATACACAAGTATACACACACACACACTGATACAATACACAGACATGCACACATACTGACACAACACACACATGGATACACATACACTGACACAATACACACACGCACGCACACACATACACACAACACACACACGGACACAACACACACATGTATACACACACACACACTGACAAAATACACACACACATGCACACACACACTGACACAACACACACATGCACACATATACACTGACACAATACACACACACATGCACACACATACACACAACACACACACATGTATACACACACACACTGACACAATACACACACATACACACACACTGACACAACACACACACATATATACACACACACAGTAGTACCAACACCACTAGATCCTGGATGATGCCCCTACACATGCATGTGTACACCAGTTGATGTATATCTAGGATTTAGGGTCTATGTCTAGATGGGCCAATAAACAGGAGTGTAAAGATTGTTCGTGTAGACTGAGCCAGTTCTAGTCCTCTGAGCATTGTAGTATTGTGGGAAATTTCCTGACTTTGAATGATGTAGATCAACAGAGGAGCAACCTGTAGGCCGTAGGACTCAGTCGTCACCTTTTAAGCCTTGGTACTCGCAGCTGAGAATGACCTGCCAACCTTTAGCATTTGGGGTCCTTGCAGAGGCTGAGCAGATCTGATATGGGATAGGAGGGGAGAAGTCATCACCTTGACCTGTTAGGAAGCCCCCGCCATGCTCAGAAGATGCTCAGAGAGAACACCCCACCTCTCCACATGGAACTAGGTTTTGCCCACCAACCACTGTGATAGTAGCTGCTCAGGAAGATGTCTGGACCCCACAGTATCACAAACTTAGGAACAGTTCTTGAGTGCACTTCACTCCCATGATGCACAGCACTGAGGCCTAGTACCAGACACTGGGAAAGAGCACAGGACATTGTTTTAAAAAGTGCCCCGCCCCACCCACTGGCATTAGTATTCTGTACTCTCTGCACGGTTTGGGTGTTGGAGCTGGCTGTGAAGTTCCTGATGGCTGGGGGATCTGGCTCTATCAGATCTAGAAACCAATGGAGTGTTGTTGCGATAATCCTGGCTTGGGAATCTGGTGCCTGAAAGGCCCAGGGGAAAGCCAGCTTGGCTTCATACTCCCGACTGTTCAGTGTCTTGCCAGATAGTGTTGACCTCCATGTTGGAAGATGAACAGGTCATAGATTGTGCAAGGGGGACTGTCCAGCCATCAGGGGTCTGTATGTCCAGTGTCTCCACATAGAGAGGCAGCATTGCCTGCTGGGTTGGCCACCGTTGCAGATGCTGGGTTTGGAGGACAGTGCTCCAGGACTGGAGCCTGGAACCTAGACTCACATTTCTGACTTCAGATCCCTGCTTCTGTACTTCGAGCAGCATGATGGGAACTAGATTTACTCATCTGTGCTTAGCCATTCCCAGCAGTGCGACGTGTCCTGTGGACTTGGTCTTCTTATCTGTAGATTGGGAATAATGATTCTCTGCTTCAATTAAAATGGGGGAGGGGGAGGCTCAGAGTACTCTTACCCAGAGATATCCCCCAGAGGACACACAGACTTGAGCCAGCAAATGTTACTGTGACTCCCTTCTGCTGTTCTTTGCACCTGCCCTGCTCGTTTTGTCTCCTTAGCCACTATGGGGCTGGATAGGTGGCTGATTCACCCCAGAACATCAACACTTGTCCCACAGTGTAAGGCTATGTGACATCCCCAGCTGGGCTGGGAAAGGTGGGTGTAAGAAGGTGAACGATGGCCTAGATATCACATATGGTTCTGTTTGGTGGTGCAGACATGTTGCAGTGGGAGTGATGCTTGCATTTGGTCTCTAGGACACTTCTCAGAGCACTCATGTTCTCCTGTCTCCTCCTCATAGCCTTTGTTACAGCATGGAGATTCAAGGTGTTCACCCAATGACGGTCTGCCAACTATCTTCCAAAACGAAAAGTCACTTAAATGTCCACAGAGACATTTCTTAGCATATTAATAAAGCATACATCTT
Organism: Rattus rattus; assembly: GCF_011064425.1. Classification (NCBI taxonomy): domain Eukaryota; kingdom Metazoa; phylum Chordata; class Mammalia; order Rodentia; family Muridae; genus Rattus; species Rattus rattus. The sequence continues at coordinate 65,142,563 of NC_046164.1, read as the reverse complement.
ATTTTGCAAACCAGGAGAGTATAGAAGAGCTGATGGACTTCTTCCAGGCCACCAAGCGATACCATCTCAGCAAGAGGTTTGGCCACAGAGAATACCTGGTCCAGAGACTGCAGGCCATGGAGACCCGTGTGCAAGGGCTGCTGAGCACCGCAGCTACCCAGCTAACAAGCCTCATTCATAAACATGAGAGGTAAGAGCGTGTAGCCTCATGAGGGACACAGAAACACTGTCCCCTTTTTCCTGCCCAATACCAAAGAAAGGCTGACCTGCTCCCAAGATGAGTCTCTGCCTTCAACCTTGGCCGAATGCTATCGTCTGGTTGATCGTGAGGTTCATTTGTTGTAGAATTCCCTCTCAGTAGACTTTTAAAAACATACATGGTAGTTAAGACAACTGTGATGGAATGATGGCCCCACCCCACCTAATGTCCCCAACACTTAGCTTCTGCCAGCTCTGCCTCATGGCTTCATGCTCCTATCTTGGATTATTTGGAAAAGCAAATTCTGAGCCATATTTTCTGGATAAATCTATGAAGGATGACATTGGATGAGCAGACTAGGGACCGTACAGGGTAGGGTGGGTCATAAAGCAAGGGCTTCAAGCAGCTCCTCCCTTGCCTCTTGTCACAGTCCCTGTCCAGCCATGCTTTGAGACAGCCTCCTTGTAAACAGTGAGATGTGCTATTTAGGTCAACCAAACAGGGACAGGACTGTGAGGTTGACCTGCTCGTGACCATGCATGGTTTTGTGAATTGGTTCTATGCCTCAGGTCATGTTACGGGACTTCAAAGCTTCCTACTGTGGTTATAAAGACTCAGTAAGATGCAGATTATGTAGGCACTGCCCATCTTGAGATGATAATGGATTTATCACTGCAGTCTGCTTGGCATTCCTAATTAATGCTTGCTGAAGTGAAAGGAGGGCTCCTGGCCTCAGCCTGAAGAAACAGCAGCTGCTTGGCTGCCCCGAGCTGTTTCCAGGGAAGGCCATCATACCCATCATACCTCTTATTT
>NC_046164.1:64924547-65141451 GCF_011064425.1 Rattus rattus | reverse complement strand
ATCCGGTCGGTCCCTTCAGGTGCGGTGTCTCAGACGCAGTGGATCTGCTGCTCCTGGGCCCTCCTTCACGGGTACCCAGGAGCTGACAGGCATCCTCCTGGCCAGGAGATGTGGGAGATGGGCGCTTGGTGGTCTCTCCGCCTGCTGCCTCAGGAGAGCCCGCCACCAGGGGCCAGAACTCTCCAGGGGCCTTGGGAGAGCAGAGAGCTGTTGAAGTAGGATCTCCGGCTGGTCCGGGGAGTCTGGCCAAACACCGGAAGTGTCCGCCCCAGAGGAACTCCGCCTCAGGTGACCCGAGATCACCGGGCAAGTCGTTTGTAGCAGAAAAGTTTGTCTTACCTGTGGTCCCCAGGCTCAGGTTTGCTCGCGGGGTGTTGCCTATGAGCTCTCCACGGCCTCAGCAGCCAGCTCAACAGATTTTTTTAATTGGACTCAAGATCCCCATTCAACAAACAAGAAATCACGCCCCTTGTGGGAGAATTATCCGACTACGTATAGGTCAAAGAATTTGCATTCCTCATTGAGTTACCAGCAGCTAGTGATTTGTGTATATTAATGCTCAGTAAGTTAAAGTTAACTTTAAAGATCATTTTCTCTTTTCCAGTGCTTGTCATTCACCATGAAGATATCGATGGAGCTACATGTGGCTAAGTGAAATTTACAACTCAGTTGGTCTGAGTTATTAATATAACAACCATTTTATTTTGTGGAATAATAAAATAGTCATCAGAATTAAGCAAGTCATAGGGATGGCTATAATTAATAATATATCTATAGTACCCTTGACCCAGAATTAGAAATAGATGGTGAAAATGTAATGTTTTAATCACAGTGAATGAAAATCTCAGTCCATTTCTTTAACCTAAAATTCTTTCTAAATTCCTTTTTTTCCCCTTGCTATATGATCTTTCTCTTCACTTCTCTCTTGGCAAGCCTTTATTCGCACAGCCACAAAAACCGAAATTAAAAAAAAAAAAAAAGAGTTAAGTATATTCTCTTCTCCTCTCTCACTATGCATTAGAAATGGAAATAAATGCAAAAAGAGATTAGGAATGTGGAAGTAAAACAAATTCATCTAAAACAACTTTTGCAAAAAGAAGTAATTTGACTATTTTGGAATACATCTGATCGACTACTGGAAAATTGAAAAGGAAAACCATGTGACAAAAAGGGACATTCTTCTGAATTCTGAATCTAATGAGGGATTGGACACATGTGCTAACTAATAATTTCTTAAAATAGAATTCTTTAGAGTGTTCAGAGAACCTTTAAACCATCTTATTAATTGATGATAAAGGAGACTTCATAAAAAAGTGTTGCTACTTAATCCAAACCTTGAGAGTCTAAGAAGACAGCTTTTGAATTCCATTCACATATGGTCATTAATATTTAATGACAACACAGCACAGAAATGTATAAACTTCTGTATTTTGGTGCTGAAATGAGTTAGAAACCCAACAGCAGTTCTTTTTTTTTCTTTCTGTCATTAGTTGAGAGATAACAGAAGGTCAAGGGTTCTGTCCCACCTTCCCTATATTTTACATGGATTCATTTCCTAGTATGTACACCTTGCATTGCTACTCTAATAAACAATATTGACATTCTGTGCACTTTTGCCCCTTTCAACTTTTAGATCATAAATATTACAGTGACTTTGACCTGTAGAGTTCGTCCCCTAGATACCAAAATCTATGCCCTTTTGGAGTTCTTATCATATTGTAGGCAATAAAACACTAAGCATGGTTGTGAAATTGAATGCAATTTGGATTTGTCATACAATACAATGAAATATATATTCTGTAAGACTCTACTCATATATTTATCAGGGATATCCATATAAATGTAACCCCTATGTATATTTAATTTATATTATACATATATTATAACCATAAACATATGATCTTTATTATAAGAAATTATAGTTTGTGATTATGGGTATTAACTTTGTTTTGCTTATGTGGATTTGATAAAATACCCTGATGAAAAACAGTTTAGATAAGGTTTTATTTGGCTTACTATTGTAGGGTATAAGCCATCCTTTTGAATAAGTCGTAGTTTTTGGAGATTCAGACAGTTGCTTCTGGAACATCTATAGTCCTAGGCAGAAAGCAGCATGCACCCATGCTCCATGTTTGTTTGCTCTTCACCATCGTTTCCTGTTTCTAAGAACACAACATCAGGCAATGTTGTTGTTTTCCTTTATCAATTAATAATAAACAGTCCCCTACAATCATGCCCAAAGACTAGTCTCATTTAGATAATTCCTCACTGAGACACTCCTTGGTCTACATTATACCAAGTTGACAGTCAAAACTAACCAGCAAAAGAGTAAGGTCCTTTGATCTTCAAGTCGAAGACTGGGAGAGTAAGTGGTGTTATTAGTTCTAATCTGCACACCCTAACATCTGAACAGCTGACGTTATAAAATGCAGTCTTTGCTTAAGAAGGATGATAAGAAAGGTCAGCAGTGAGGCTGAAGAGAGGTACGATTCTCATCTCCATTTTTTATGTACTCAAACTCTAGCACAAATAAATGACATCCACTCATAGACAGGAGTGTGGTATTCTTTTTTTACATCCATTAAGTCCATTAATTGTAATCTCCGATAGAGATAACTCACCCATACTCAGAAATAATGCCAAACCAGACATCTGAGCATTGATTAATCCAGACAAGCTGCCCTACCAAATGAACCAGCACGGTTTCCATTGCTCAGGTTTCTGTTTCTTCTCTTTATGTACATAAAATCACACTGAAACAAGTCTTTAAGTTACCTCAATAAGTTGAAAACCCACTTTATAAATGTCTAGGGTTTTAGTGATGCATTGTCAACAAAAATAATTCTTGGAAACATTGTCCCCAAATGGAAGTTAGGTATCAACCATCCAATTCATCAAAAGGAAGGAAGAAAAGGTATGAATAAATAAAGCCAGTCATGTTCAGAATTTTTATCAGTAAGTAAAACATTTTAATATAAGTTTTGAAATTATTTTTCTCATTGTCTTCATCTCATCTAATACCACCAGTCCTTACGGAATTGTTTGGTACCAATGCCTATTTCTGACATCACAATCCTAGGATAAATTGATCACATCTTGTTCTTCCTCAAAGTAGCATCAAAACTAGTTTACCCGTTTGTAGTTGTTCCCTCTACGACATGTCTTCCAGATAAGAGACAATAAAATATGTAAAGAATTCAATAAACACTTTCTTTCAAACCATTTACTTTGCCTCATAGTTTAGCTGGACTAATGTTAAGTTCTTGATTTTTATCTACAGGATTACACAAACTTACCCTCACTACTTGATTTCTGCCTGTCACATGTCATTTCTATGATGACAGTGTTATGCTTTCACTCTTTCTTTGGTCTCTTTTATGGATCCTTGTCTTTGCTGCTGCTGCTGCTGCTGCTGCTGTTCCTTCTGCCTCTCCCTCTCCCTTTCCTTCTCTTTTTGTTCTCCTTCTTCCTGTTATCATTCTTCTTGTACTTCTTGTTATTCTGTTGTTGCTGTTGCTGTTGTTGCTGTTGTTGTTGTTCTTCTCCTACTCCTTCTGCCACTGCTCCTCCTCCTCCTTTTTCTTCTAGAGATTGTGTCCATAGAATATTATCATAATTGATTTGTTTTCACCTTTCAGTGTTTTTAAAACAATTTCTAGCTGTCCCTGATTTAGTTTTCTGTAATTGGACTTTAGAAAATGATAGATGAACATTCATGTGTTTGTACACATAGTCACCTTCTATGAACAGTAGATAATCTCCTGCACGGAAGGCTCCTAAATTATTACTACATATCAGTGTTGTACCATTAATGTCAACTATAATCTATTCTGCAAAAAAAGTAATTATCATCTTTCTGACATGTAAGGATAAGGTATAGATGTCTGGAGTGACATTATTTCTGGACAAGACAGGATCATTGCACTAGTAAATTCATAGTAGTAGTTTGAGTGTAGGTATAACACTTGTACGAAATAAAGTGGCTCATGAAAGCCGAAAGCCTACCGTGCTCTGAGAAGCTATTGGTGAGTAACAACTACTGGCAGAGGGAGAGACAGTTTTCGTCAGGGAAGTGGCCCCCTGAACTTATGCTTTAGTAGATGGTTCTACAACTGTGTTCAGTAAGTGGGTTCAGTATATTTAGAGACATGTACATGATGGTGGGAGGGGAGGGAGGGTTGATCTGATCAATACACAGTATGTGTATGCAAGAAAGAATCAAACAATAATGTTAAAAGATAACATTTTTACTTGCTATAGTTACTGACAAAGTAAGTCTGATAAAGCATATTGAAATGCTCTCTGGTTTTCTTTGTCTTCCATTCCGTTCTCAGAATTTGACATAGCTCCGGGAACAATGTGAGTGCCCAATAAAATTTGGAAACTTTCTTTAAAATTAGAAATAAATTGTCCTTTGTTTCTAAAATTATACCGCATATTTGAAGAGGAACATTATGTCCAACTCTCTGCAGAATTTTTATCATATTTAAAAGGCTTCTAATTTTAGCCATGTTTCTAAATGGCGTGATTTTGTTGGGTTTAATTTTAAAAACCGAGGCTTGCAATAAGCAGAGAAGGAACTCAATTAAGCATAGCCCCCAGTGCAAATATTTAATTCCATTCTTATCACTTTGCCATTAATAAGGCAATCACCCATGAGTGGGGGATTGATCATGAACACTTGGGATGATAATCGGGAAATGATGAAGAAAAGATATTGCAATGATGTTATAGTTTGAATATGAGATCCCATCCACCAGTTATAGCTCATTTACAGTGAAAATTTGTCCCTCTGCTACAATCAACAAGCCTTAGAAACAGACTACATAAGCAATACACTGCTTTCATATATGTGAAGAAATTAATGGATCATAAAATTAAGGGCTTTGAGTAAATGGATAAACAGTTGACAAGTACTTGGTAATTTAGCATATATCATTAATTACTTATTCCTTGTAATTATGCATAAAATTAAAATAATTTAGTAATAATAGTAATTCTTAGCATTCACATACTATTTATGAGTTTTCTATTTTCTGCTAGTGAACTAACTCTGTCAAAGGAATAATTATATTTGACACTATAAAGCAGACAGATTAGATATGACCTAAACATTTCAATACAAAGAATGCGAAGTCTACCTTAGATTAGAATAAACATCTATGTTTTAAGTGCTTCTTATTTCTTCCCATTTAATTGTCCTCATAGCATTTCTGGGCAACTCAGATTTAAACCCCACTGCCACAGTATACACATGAGACCCAGAGGTTTTTAATGAAGCGGAAGTAGTTAGGATGTTATAATTAAAGGAGCAAGGCTTACATTATTTGCAATGATTAATATGAGTAACAGTTCATCTGATGGTTTGGGCAATTTTCAACACTGTTTCATATATTCCCACAGTTTGTGTATTCTAGAATCTTCAACTATAAACACAAGGTAAGTAGCATTATTGCTTTGCAGAGGAAACAGACAAAGACACAGAAAGGCCAGGCTGCGCTCCTGACATCACACAGCTGTCAATGCACTGAAGCAGCCATAGAGTGATCACATCAGCTGCATTCCATTGCCTTTCAGAACAACTGAATCTGGAACATGCACAGTAAGTATAAATATTTTAAATGACATGGTCTATGTTTTAAAAACTTTCTCTGACTCTTCTTTTATGAAAATTCAGGCAACTCCTTCAGCTCTTGAAATACACTTCCTTGTTTGCAAAACTAGAAATCAGAAGCCTGATAGCACCTTTCACCTTGGTGCCCATCTCATTTCCAATGTCCACATATTTGAGTGTCATTGCACTCGAAAGACTGAGTTATTACTTTTTGTTTCTCTGTGGAAAAATTACTGTCACCCCAGTCAAAGAGATTGGGCTTCAAGTGTAACTCCATTGTCAGCAAGTGGCACCTGACCCTTCACTTTTGCTTTTGTCAATAAAAGTATTATCATGTTATAGGTGACTTTGCAAGGAGGAATAAATGTAGTACTCATGAGCATCAGCATAGTGTCAAGGGACCTAAAATACCTGAAGAGACACAGGCATGAGTAGAGTTGAAGAGTATGTCAGCTGACGTATTGGGAGAACAGCAGTGAGGCATGAATTAGAACAATAAGATATGCCCTGTTCTGGGACGGACTGCATTGGCACAAGAATGAAGTGTGCTCCTGGCCTTTTTGTTCAATTGAAATTTCCTGTTGTTTAGAGTTTATGCCCCAGCTAATCCATTCATTCCAAAGAATGAAATGAAGTGAGTCTTTGAGACACCAACATAAAAAAAATGAGCTGATAAAACCACTAGCTCTTCCAACCTCAGAGAGGAATGGATAATATCAGTAAATGGAAGAGTGAAGAGCAGAGCCCAGGGCATAAATAAATTTTGTCTAGTATTCTCTGGTCTCTTTCTGCATTTACTTCAGCTGACGTCCTAGTCTATAATGCCCTTATCTTTCAGAGGACCAAAAATGCCATCACAGTGCCTCCATTCAACTTAATTGTTGTTGTAGCTACATGACTATAGCAAGGCCATTACCTGATGAAATTCTATCTAGGAGTCCCTGTGGTCGTGGAGGAAAATCTATATATGTCCTAGAAGCCACAGAAATTTGGATCAAAGTTTTCTCACTTGTCAGCTCTTCTAGGTGTCAGAATACAATGACATTTAATTCTAGTATATGGAGTCATAGTTCCCTTTGGTCCAGGCCCTTCAGATATTTAATGTTAATCAACAAGAAACATCCATCCTTTGCTATTCTTTCATCTCTCATTTATCCTCCACTTAGTGACTCTTTTCCTTGTTATATCCATTGGCCCAGAAGTACCAATACTAGAAGGACTCTGCTTTGTGTATCCATAACCACTGTACCTTGTAGTACATACAATTCACTGACCATAGTAGAAACCAAAAGATAAGCTTAAGCAGTCTCTGTATGCTTCAGGTTGCAAAGAAAAATGCACTGCCCATAACAGATTAACCAGGAGGAAAAAAATGAGAAACATGTAGTAGAAAATTACTTCATAGATATCAACACCAGCCAGATATATTCAGGATCTCTCAATGAGAGACAAGCAGAACCCCTTTCATTACCTATACAAAATGTGGCAACTGCTGAATCAGAAGAGCAAATGGAAAGTACTTCTCCTTCTGGCCCTGAATGCATACACTGACCCACATCAATTAGACATGGTCATAAGCCTGCAGAAACAGACGTCACCCACAATACTGTAGTAGGTATAGATATAGACTACAGAGGTCTAAAAGCTAAAGTGGGAGAGGACATAGGCTCATGTCTGTCAAAATATGTAATAAATATCATTTAGAATTCTTTTTCTTTAACATATTCCATTACATCCAAAAGGCATGGTATGTATGTGTATATGTGTATATAATCTTTCCATAATATTCACATCTGCTCAGATACAATGCAAAACCAATACATTAAAATATTCATTAGTCCATGAAGTATTGGATTTTTCACAAAATATATGCTTGAAGGATAGCAGTGATCTGTTTTGTTCATCATGAGTGTTACAGAACAAACCTGTTGCAACACAGAGACAAATCATTCCATTAGACAAATAGTAGGTCAGATGTGGTATTAGGCATCATTCTGCAAATCAACAAGCTAATATAAAGTGTATTATAATACATCCATACATTTATTGTTATTATTATTAATTATTATTATTATTGTGTATTCTGGCACTATGTGTAAATGAGAATGGGGAGCTTGCTTATATGCAGAATTCAGACTACAACTTTGTGAAATCAAGTCTCTCCTTCCTTTCTGTGGACTGTGGGAATCAAACTTAGGACACCAGGCTGGCATGGCAAGTACATTTACCCACTGAACTGTCTACTTGATAAAAGAAGAAGATTTATTAAATTAGTCTACATGATAGGAGTTTTAGGTAATCAATCAATGGTCATCATCATGTTGTATAGGCCAGGAGCTTTATTGCTATTTAACCAAAGTGTTGCAAGTATCAACAGTCACCATCTGTTGCTAAAATCTTGGTGCTCCATAGAGAAGCTGCACTATTTGTCAAGAAGAACCACAGTGCTAAGCATAGAACGCCTTTGCTTAGGAAAACAGTAGAGAAGTCAGTTAGGCAAACTGTTTTTTCCCTGACATTAACGTGCTGTTAAATGTTCCTGAGAAGCACACACACACACACACACACACACACACACACACACACACACACACCGCACAAAATGAGTCAATCAAATGCTTTGAGAATCTAGACTGGCCATCACATGTGGAAAAAATGTCCTGAAGAATATAAAGAAATAAAGAAAAGGAACCAAGAACAATGTGTATACAAATATTGTGAACACACATTTTGGGAGGAGTCCACGAAGTAGAAAAATTCCCCCAAAACAATCAGACTAGCTGGTAGGAGCAGAATAATGGCAGGAACCATTTTTGGTTTTCTGGAATAGAGATGGAGAAATGGGAATTGCTTTGGATCTTGAAGCCAATGTAAAGTTTTTCAGCACTGTTTCCCGAAGGATTCAGAAATATCTCTTGAGACACGTAAAGAGAAATACATTCCTTGACAGAGAAGACTCAGAAAGAACATCAGGGAACGGGCATGACCATATGGCTCAAAGTACAAGCTAGCAAATCTTATGTTGACTGATGTTTAAGCTTTGTTACGCCTCTGTAGAAGGATATTATTGGATTAGAATACTGAGCTACAAAGAATTTCCATGACTGCCAGCTAAGACTCAAAAATGCTGGTTAAAATGTGCTATACACGAGGCATTGTGTTAGACATTCTACTATGTTTTATTGGATTTTGACAACCTCCCTTAGGATATTATCAGAAAAATAACCCGAGCAAAGTATTAAAGACTAAAAAACACTGTGCATTACACAATAAGTGAATAATCACATTCTGTGTGGTGTATAAAAAAATGTAGGAGAGGAAACGTTAAGTACTATTCTTACAATCACATGATTATCAATGATGATGATGATGATGATCATGATGGTTTTGATGATGATGATGATGATAAGAAGAAGAAGAAGAAGAAGAAGAAGAAGAAGAAGAAGAAGAAGAAGAAGAAGAAGAAGAAGAAGAAGAAGAAGAAGAAGAAGAAGAAGAAGAAGAAGAAATTTACATTGTTTGCCCTAAACTAGAGATACTGCTTAAGTTGGATGCTGGAGATTAAAGCTAGTAGATAAGACTAGAGCTTAAGCTAGGTTTCTGGGGGAGTGAGTTTGTGCAGAAATCCTCCATGGAGTTCTGTGAAAACCTTGATTCTGTGATATTGGCAACTTCTCATTATCAGAATTCAGGTGTAGATTTGTCATGTTTTCATGGAGATGGAACAATAGTTATTGAAATTTTTCCCCATTTGTAACGGTGCACACAACTTTCATAGATAGGAAAAATGTATTTTTTTAATCCTTTAATGGGACTATCTTGTTCCTGGGTGAATCATTTCTGTGTGGACTTCAATCTCTTCCAGATATTTTAAGAAATGGCCTTACTTGAAAAATCCTCATAATGATCAACAATAAAATATTAAAGGTTTTTCAACCCATCCATTCAGTGAGGCACATTTAACACTTTAATTGATTTGGTTCACAGAATAACCATTTGCAACTGAGGCAACATGACCTTTAAAGAATTATCTGTCAGAGATTCGAAGAAACCCAGAAGAGGCTTTGCCTTTGAGTTCCTTGCTTTCTGCTTCTTGATGAGGTGTTTTTTCTAAACAGACACAACACGTAAGAAAGGAGACCACAAGAGCTGTTGTACTCATGGTAAGAAGAAGAAGAAGAAGAAGAAGAAGAAGAAGAAGAAGAAGAAGAAGAAGAAGAAGAAGAAGAAGAAGAAGAAGAAGAAGAAGAAGAAGAAGAAGAAGAAGAAGAAGAAGAACACTGTGGGGTTTTGTTGAAATTTTGTTTTATTTCAGTTCCAGATCATATTCATTTCTCATGTTTGTTTTTTTTTATGAATACAAGGTCTCCCAATATTTCATGTTTCTGCCTAATCACACATTCTCTTCTCACTGGATTGGCTCTCTCTTTGTAATTTACTTACCAAAAACCACTGTAATAAATAAATTGAAAGCAAGAATGCTATGGTCAGTGTCTTGATGCAAATTCCATCCATATTTCTCACTGGCTGTGTGAATATTTGTACACAACTAACATCTCTGACTTACAATAACTGCACAAACCTTTTTGTCTTCTAGAATATTAAATGACACTGATTTATTAATATTAATATTACTAGAACTGATTTAGAATGGTATCTCCTACTCAATAAATAGCAAACATCTTCACCAATGATAACAAGGACAATGGCTACAGTTATTAGTTCAGATAATTCTTTTTAATGAATCAATCAAGGGAACCAATCCTGTTACAACTTCTTCCTCACTTGAAATGTCTTAAGTTTTTGTATGACTTTCTTCAATCACTGAGTATTCCTCCCCTATTTGTAGTCAACCACCAAGAAAGAGTAATTTAGATGGCATCTTTGTTTTGTACTGTTTATACAATGGTCAATGAAGACACTGAAGAAAACAAAATAGAGAAAATTCCTGCCTTTACATGAAAGTATTTAATAGGAAATACCTTGGTCTAAAGTTAAATGTAGCCGACCTTTTTATACTGAGAAGAATCTAGCTTCATAGAATTCATACAGGTAGCATCCAAAATAGGGAAGCAGTAATGGATAACACAGTGTCTTAGACTGTTGGATGAAAAGCAAACCTTCCTATTTGACCTGACATACCAGGATTAATGGAGTAAAAATTAGTAGTGAGAGGGCAGGCAGGAAGAGGTAGAAACAGTCGGGAGCATTTCAGATCTTGGCAAAGACTTGGATTTTTCTTCAGTAGTATTAGATGGGTTGTTAGAGGGGTTTATTTGAAGGTGAAACATGGTTAAGTTTATAACATCATAACATCACTCTGGCTACTGGATAAAGAACTGCTTGTTGAATCTGGGAGCAAGTAGAGGTCACTGTAATGGTTTCAATGAGAAATGGCTGTGACTAGTGCTAAGGTTTTACTACAGACCCACAAATACATGATTTTCCATTTCTCTCTCTCTTCCCAACTGGTAATATAGCAACTCATGTTCTTCTATTTGTTCTTATGGCAAATAATTTCAGCTTTGTACTTAATAGGTATATGAATACTTCCTTGTAAAGAGCATTATGCACCCTATGGCAGAGGTGAACTGTAAACCCAGGTGGAACACAGCAGGGCACCTGCTCTGCCTTAAGATCAAAATAGTCAAGAGACAGAAGGAAAAACAAGCCACTTTGTAACTCTTAACTATTTCTATTTTTATCATTGCAAAAATTTATGCACATCAAATATAAAATATGCTTGTCAGCAAATCTATCACATATTCAACTTTTTCACAGAGCAGCTGATGTATAAAGCAGTTGGTCTTGTGCCATAAAGACTCTTAAGTGACTGGCTTTTGGCAAAAGCCACAAAAATAATCACATGAACCCTGCTGTCTTCCAAAGATCAAGTCTGCTTCATGCCAGCTTGGAGAGAAAATGAAATATATAGCCAGAAATTTGATATTCCCTGGGAAGTCTAAATTTAGGTATAAAAAATCCTGGGGTAATGATACATAAATCCACATCTGAACTCATTATATTTCTCCCCCAGTGGGCTGTTCCTTTGTACTCCTTGTTGCATGATGGTTAAAAGAACATTTTGAGGGTCAAAGGCCTGAATGCTTCTATTGTCAATGTGACCTTCTCCAAGCTCCCTGGCTTCTCTAAGACCTAGGCTCATATGGAGTTAACTGACAAAGTATTAATTATAATGACAATAGTTAACACTTTGTTTAGTGCACACTCTGCTCAGGACATCATCCTAATCCCACACACAGTCTTAGTGGACTGGATGCAACTCCTGACAAGGCTACATTATAATTATTCAGTTTCACAAATGAGAAATACTAGGTATTGAGAAAAGAAGGGTTGTCATTTGTTTAAATTATCACAGCCCATGAGTGTCAGAGAAAAGACTGAAATGTATGTATAACAGTTTCTGTTATTTTGTGTTGTACTGTAACCTTAACTCTTGCCTCTAGTTATTTTGATACATTGCTATGGAATTTTTAAAAAAATACACCTATTATAAGGCACTTGAGATTGTGCATGTGAAACAATCAGAAGTGTGTTTAATACAATTCAGGATTAATAATTTAGTTTTTAAACAAAAAGACCATGTTCAAACAGGACCTATGCTTCCATGCATGCTTACTATTTTTCACCAACATTTCTTGAATATTTAATGTGGCAAAGGATTGTTTCAAGTATACTGACATATTAGCCACCAATAAAAATAAATTAATGTGATAAGGAGGCAGGAAAGTATCAAACAATAAATTACAATAAAAAGAAATAATCATATTACAGTTTGTGTTAAACTATAATAAGAATCACAATGATGGACAGAGAGATTTTTTTAATGGCATATTGGGTAATGAGGACAGGTTGAAATTGCCAATAGATTTAGGACTCATTGAATGGATATGATTTCAGAATGTATATATGCCTTGGAAGAATGTTTTCACAAAATGGATGCCAAGAGCTATGCAGAGTACTGGAAAAACAAAAATAAATGACAGGCATTTGATGTGAAAGAAACAGAGTCATTCCTGACATAGAGGCAAAATATAATTCAGAATATCGGTACTTGGAGTAAAATTCATTTCATTAGAAGTTTCATGCCTTTGCAAGGTTCAAGATTCTGTAGAACATCTACAGTGTGTTCAGTAAGCATCCTGGCTATTGTTAAAAGGACAACAGGGACTAGGACCAGAGTATCATGAGATACAATTGTGAGCAATAATAAATTGTCATGGGTTGCTGAGTGTACTTTCTACAGTATAAGAGGAGGAATGGCCAAAGAATCAAATACAGTATGTGAAAGAAATGAAAGGCAGAACTACACTCAAATGTTTGTTTTCATAATCAGGAAGTAAAGTCCTGTCACTACCACAACCAGTAAATATGAAATGGAAAGAAAGCTTGGGAAGATCCTTGACTGTTTATTTTTAATAGATATTTAGATACCGTTTACAAAAATAATAGAGGTAATAATAAAAAATAATAAGGGCATTGAATACTAATTAAATTTACAATGTGTTTTGTTTTATTATGCCCTAAATAGTTTTACTTGAATGACCTCATGCAATGTCAATAATGAAACACATAACTTTAGTATATTGTCTATAGATAAAACTAAGGCCAGTAAGATAAAGAATGTGATCCAAGGTCACACATATTTTTTTAAACAAAGCTAGAAGATAGTACCAGACATTTTTGCTTCAGAAGCCTGAAATCTTGACAATTAAGATAAATAAATATGTAGATATAATTCTTTTAGATGCTTCTAAATTCTTTCTGTGATCTTCCATAGCCTTTCATCATTCTTTGACACATCTAATGTCTTAGCTTTCCATCAGATACCCAATTTTCTAATTTTGACATTCTGCATATAAAGAATGTAAAGATCTTTATAAGATTTCTCAAGATAATTATATCATTACTTTGCTGCTGAAATTCATTGTTGCTTCCACTTTATTTATATAGTAGAATAAAACTCCAGCATTGACTGTGGAAGCTAAAGCTGGGTACTCATACAACAATCATGCATACCCTTTATTAACCACACCCATATCATCATGACGTACCCACATTGAGAGAATGGAGCTATTCAAGTAACTGCCTTATTATACAGCTCTGTTCATGGGATTTCATGATCAAATAAGAATCATTTGCATTTATAAAATGTAGTTAAAATTTAATTTTACGTAAATACCAACTTTTATAAATATAACCCAAATGTTGTAATAAGCAATATTCATTATTTTTTAAAGTCTTATTTAGATCTCTTATTTATATTAGCTAATTCTGGAATTCCTGAACAGAAGGAAATGCCTATTGAGGTTTATGAAAAAAACATTACCAATTTGGCAAAAGAGGGGTTTTCAAGGGTATAGAAGGCTTATCAATCTACTTCTTTTCCTTCATGTTGTGAACATTTTTCTGAGCTACTAAAATGACATTATGATTTGACTATTGACTAAAGTTCAGAATTGTGAGGCATGTAAAAATTGAAAATGGCTGAGATTAATTGGTCCTTATAGACCTCAGGCAGAATGCATGCTCTTGTAATACTTTAGATGCTTCATCTGTATACAATATGTCTACAGACTAATATAGTTTTCATCTTTTAAACTTGTGATTTGTTGTAGTAGCAAAAGCCAAGCAATGTACCTGGTATTGTGATGAGGTTACTTCTGGGTGATGGTAAAGAAACTGTACCTATCCACACAGCCTGAATCTTTGTATGGTTTGAAGTAGAATGTTTCATTCAGAGTCTCTATTTGGAAGATATTCTAGGGAATGGATATACAATGGGTTAGAAAACATATTAGTGGACATTAGAAGACAATTGCAATGACATTATTGTGGCCCATGGCAAGTATAATGGTCTCATAGATCATCATGGCAATAATGAATTTATAAAGGCACTAAGGCTGGAGACTTATAAGGGGAGAAGTAAGCTTTTGAATGTAGGTAATAATGATGAAGGAGGTACAGTGAATTTTTACTAGGTTGAGCCTAAGCAAAAAAGTAAATAGAAAACTATTTATTAGAACCACAAAAACTGTTCAGCATGGGTCGATTTTCATTCTTCTACATGCTGACTGGCACTTGAACCAGCACCATTAGTTATAAATTCTTCTTTCTAGTAGATGGTTTTGGCCTCTTTATGAAAGATCAAGTGACCATAGGTGTGTGTGTTTATTGCTGGGTCTTCAATTCTATTCCATTGATCCACCTGCCTATCTCTGTTCCAATAACATGCATTTTTTTTTAAATCACTATTGCTCTGTAGGTCAGGGATAGTGATTCCCCAGAATTTCTTTTATTGTTGAGAATGGTTTTTGCTATCCTGGGTTGTTTATTTTTCCCTAGATGAATTGGATAATTACTCTATCTTTGTGAACAATTGAGTTGAAATTTTGATGAGAATTGCATTGAATCTGTAAATTGTTTTTCATAAGATGGCATTTTTTACTACTTTAATCATTTTGACCCATGAGCATGAGAGATATTTCCATATCCTAAGGTCTAGGAGAATAGATCTCATAGTTTATTCAAGTATCCCTTATTATTTTTACAAAAGTTCACTAAAAGTTTAAAAATAAATTCAAATCACAAATTTGTTGTTTGTAAAAGTAAAAAAAATCCATGCAATAGCAGGCTACGTGCTGGCCATACAGTCTCCCATTCCTCACTGGGACTTGCAAGCAGCAGCCTTCTCAGGTTTCCCTGGAGGCCACTGGCTCTACATCCCTAACCCCTTAAAATAATAAAAGCTTAAGGAGCTTATAATTTAACAGCCAGATTATAATAGTAAATCGTCAATACCCATATGCCCATACAAAGAACACAAAGTTCAGTTGATATTGATACAAGCTGCACACCTAGATTGGGTCAATGTACCCTACATTATTCTATTGTCCTTCTATGATATACTTAGCTACTATGGCTATTTCAGGCCATGTGGATCTGGTTCATCCTCCTCCCTTATAGTCTTCTATATTTTCTATATTTTGTCTCCTCATCTCAACTTCTCTGTCTGTCTGTATCTCTGTCCCCTCTGTAAAACCATTCAGCATGTAGAAGAATGCAGATTGATCCATGTTTATCACCCTATACAAAGATTAAGTCCAAGTGGATCAAGGACCCCACATCAAACCAGAAATGTTCAACATCTTTAGTCATAAGGGAAATGCAAATCAAAACAACCCTGAGATTTTATCTCACACCAGTGAGAATGGCTAAGATCAAAAACTCAGGTGACAGCAGAAGCTGGCGAGGATTTGGAGAAAGAGGAATACTCCTCCATTGTTGGTGGGATTGCAGACTAGTACAGCCATTCTGGAAACCAGTCTGGAGGTTCCTCAGAAAATTGGAGATTGAACTACCTGAGGACCCAGCTATACCTCTCTTGGGCATATAACCAAAAGATGCCCCAACATATAAGAAAGACACCTGCTCCACTATGTTCATAGCATTATTTATAATAGCCAGAAGCTGTAAAGAACCCAGATGCCCTTCAACAGAGGAATGGATACAGAAAATGTGGTACATCTACACAATGGAATATTACTCAGCTATCAAAAACAATGACTTTATGAAATTCATAGGCAAATGGATGGAACTGGAAAATATCATCCTGAGTGAGGTAACCCAATCACAGAAAAACACACATGGTATGCACTCATTGATCAGTGGCTATTAGCCCAAATGCTTGAATTACCCTAGATGCACAGAACACATGAAACTCAAGGATGACCAAAATGTGAATGCTTCACTCCTTCTTTAAAAGGGGAACAAGAATACCCTTGGCATGGAATAGGGAGGCAAAGTTTAGAACAGAGGCAGAAGGAACACCCATTCAGAGCCTGTCCCACATGTGGCCTATCCGTCTTATCTAGTTTGGTGGATGAAACAAAGCAATGCACGCCTACAGGAACCGGATGTAGATCTCTCCTGAGAGACACAGCCAGAATACAGCAAATACATAGGCGAATGCCATCATTAAACCACTGAACTGAGAACGGGACCCCCGTTGAAGGAATCAGAGAAAGGACTGAAAGAGCTTGAAGTGGCTTGAGACCCCATATGAACAATAATGCCAACCAACCAGAGCTTCCAGGGACTAAGCCACTACCCAAAGACTGACCCTGGGCTGACCCTGGGCTCCAACCTCAAAGGTAGGAATGAATAGCCTAGTAAGATCACCAGTGGAAGGGGAAGACTGGACCCCCAGTTTACGTGACTGTTGGGAGGAGGGCGGTAATGGGGGAAGGTTTGGGAGGGGAACACCCATATAGAAGGGAAAGGGGAGGGGTTAAGTGGATATTGGCCTGGAAACTGGAAAAGGGAATAACAATCAAAATATAAATAAAAAATACATGTTAATAAAGATTAAAAAAGAATGCTATTAGTTGTATATGCAAAGCTCATAAAATGAGATATGGAGTACAACCCAGTACTAAGTGTTTCTTTTTTGTGTGTTCAATGATAAACTGAGAGATTAAACAACCATCTTCAAAACTTTAGTTGGCTGCTTCCTGCCTCGGTGTCAACATCCTGGGCAGCTGTTGAACATTTGAGAACTTATCCTAAAGAAACACGTTCTGCATAAAGAGATATTTAAAATAAACATTGTGCAGAAGTAGAATAATATTCTGTGTTTGAATGAAAATCGATGTTTATTGGAATAAGAAAGTTAACACCCAAAGTACAGTTCAACTTGAATTATAATCCAGTGGCAATGAGCTGGTGGGATTCCCCATGAATTAGAAGCATCCACTGTTTTTGACAAGGACTAAGATTTGGTTTCTAGAACCCACCCGAGGTGACTCATGGCCTCCTGGGATTTCCATTCTGGGAGATCTAAGACATTTTCTAGCCACTGCAGACTACCACAAATATAGGTATACATGCATTTGCTAAACCATATATACATAAATAAAAATAAAATCTATTTTTAATAAATTTCTCCATTAAAGTTAGAAAGTGTACAAAATTAGGCTTCATGTAGGTGATTAAACTTAGAAAGTGTCTGTATAAATATTTTAGAACTTCCAGCATTCTTAAATCTTTCCATTTTAACATACAGACAACAAACCTACAAATTTTTTTATCTTGGATCTTTCCCAGTAAATTATGAAATACCTTATCTGTGACTTACATTATTGCACTTGAAGTTACGTCTAGCTTTTCACAAACATGACAAATAAGACAAACAAGAAAGCCCAGTTATAGTGGACATTACTGCATATAATTTACAATATTTCCATTAAAAATGGTATCTTCATTTTGAACATTATTTCCCTAAATTGAGTTTATATTTTCATTTTTCCCAAGGTGTTTTATCTCAAGCCCCCATGTGTCTCAAATTGACATGCTATTTAACATGTATTTCCATCAAACTAATTTTTGTTTGTAAATTTATGTTAGTGCAGAACATGGCTGAAAACTCCTTAAAAAAATAATAGCACTTGGGAGGCTGAGTCATGACAATGATATATATTTTAGGCCAGCAAATCCTAACTAAGGAAATCTTGTCTCAAAAAAGCAAAGGAAACATTGTTTAAGCTGAATGGTAGATAAAATCAAAATATCTTGAATAAATAATAAAATTCTATAAGAACATAAAAATAATTTTTTAAGTGTTTCTTATTAGTAATTTACATATCTATGACACCATATCAGAACAACATCAAACGTTCCCTAAAAAGAACTAGTGAATGTTCATTTAGATCTGAATATACAGAGAATATTGTTAATCTATTCTGGGGGAAATCCTGCATTTGTGGGAGATGGTCTGGATATTTCTAGATAGGAGTTGATTGATTCTCAGATGGACTTAAATAATCTTTGTGCACAATGAATATTGTTTGAATTTATAATTGCAAGCAAACAGAAGTCTGACATGGCCATGGAAGAAAAAAAAGAATAAACAAACTCTCTCAGGCAGTTTCTCAGGAAAGTACTAGAATATGCCATTAAAGTTTTTTTGACATAGACACTTGTATAGCTTGATGCAGAGGCAAGGGCATAGAATTCCCAGACTGACAGTAGCTTAGAACTGCAGGGCTACTTGGCAAGAAGCGTGGATAGAAAGAGCTGACAAATTAGAAATTAGTTCCATAAGCTACCTAGAAGATTTCATTTATTTGAGGCCATTAATGCCTAAGAATGGACTTAAAGAAGGCCTTTAAAATATTTGTATTAGTTGCTTTTCTGTGGCTATGATAAAACATCCTGACCAAAGTAAATGGGAGGCGATGGGGTTTATTTTGGATTATGTTTCCAGAGTAAAAGATTCTATCATGTTGGAGGGGGAAGGGCAGCAAGAGCTTGAGCCAGGCAGGAAACAAAGTCATCACATGTCATCTACACATAGCACACAGGTCCCTTGCCAAGTGACATATATGTACTTCAGAAAGTCTCTACCTTGAAGTGGAACTTTCTGGTTTATTTGGAGACTCAGATATGTCATCTGATGTTTTTCTGGAAACTGTCTTATGAGAGGACGTTTTTGCTGAAGCAGACACGTGGGAAATGTTTTTCTAAGAACAGACACAAGGTGTTTTTCTAGAGGCAGCTTGGAAAGGGGCACGTAATGTTTTGCTAGAGCATACTCTTGAGAGAACACAGGTATAGATATAACCTGACAGTGTATGATGCTACATGCTATTGGTTCACCTCGCCATGCTTTGCTGATTAACATCTTCCTGACCTTATACAGAGAAGCACATCAAAGAACTGGTGGCAATCTGCCAGCTGCTGACTGCTTCCACAGACTTGGGCCGATTGTCATTGCTGATTCATGAATGGTGTTTGTGAGTGGATCAGGACACCGCTGCTAATTCATATGAACTGAACTGCTGATACCCTGACAATGCGGTTTGGCTTTGCCCCAAAGAACAATTTCTAGATAGGTATGCACCCTCCTTTGCCCTAGTAAGCTTTCCTTTCGACTACCTGTGGTGGTTGGTGGACTAGAAGGGAGGTTAAAGCATTTAAGTACACTTACTAAAGTAGGTTCTGAAAAATTTAAATTTAATTTTAAAATTAATTTAATTTAAATTTAAACTTAAGTGTATACTACCTTGTAGTGTTTTCATAACCACAGACAGTGCCATAATCTGAAGACAAAGTATGTAAATATAAACCTATGGTGGGCATTTTTCATAAAAGAAACTAAAAAGAATAAACAAAACAAACAACTGCCACCACTACCACCAAAACCAAAAATCTTAGAGAGATCCAAATATTGTCCCCAATGTTAAAGCGCTCTGCAATTTTGCATGCATAATTTAGACCTCATTATCTCACTGTTATCATGTATGAAATAGAGATCATAATAATGTATACTATGTAAATTTAATGCCTAGATGGAATAAAAAATTTTACACTTAATAATCCTTGGGTTTTTGCACAAGACAGAACATTCTTCACAAATTCAGTTCGTGCGAGATTAGTGTGGGCTTGGAGATTCAAAGACTTTGTGTGGCATTATAATTGACATATCAGAGAAAATGCAGTGTGCATGAGAATAAAACTAATACCAAACCCTAATTCTTTCAAATTCTAATTGTACTAGCTAATCATAATGAAAGATTAAATGTAGCTCATAACACCATCAGAAACAGATGTTGCTAATAAATTACATTATACACGTATAAGAAATGTTGTAATGAAGCCCCTTAACTTTGCAAGAAAACACATGCTAATAGAGCACAATTTAATAATATATATTTTCTGAGTGACTAACAGATTTACAACTTTTTATTACCATCTTATAATTTCAACAAACATTTGTTAAAAAATGAATCCTGGAGTTTCCAAGAGACTTAGTATTTCAGCTAAATGACTACATAGTGGCCTTAATTTGGGTTTCTGCTGCTGCAATGAAACGTTACAACCAAAAGCAATTTATAAAATAAAGCATTTAATTGGACTTATGGTTTTAGAGGGATAGAGTCTATGATGTCAGAGCAAAGGCATGGTAGCAAGAACAACAGAATACTCATACACTAATCCTCAAGATTGAGGCTGAGAAAGCCAGGTGAAAATGGTCTGGGCTTCTGAAACATGCAAGTCCACACCAAATGATAGCAAAAGGCCACACCTACAAATCTTTCCCAAATGGTTCCACCAATTTGGAAATACGTATTCAAATATGTATGACTATGGAAGCCATTCTTAACAAGTCACCCAATAGTCTTGCATATAATTATGATATGGATACCAAGTATAGAAAACCACACCAACAGCACTTGGAGGGAAAAAGCTTTAGAACTCTTGGAAGGGCTTAGTTTGTCAGAGGCTATATGGCTTATTCAGTTTCTGTGGCTTGATAACAGATTGCTACTGATAATCACCATGAATAATGTAACATATCATGTCATTGTACTATGAGTCACATATGTAGGTAGATCTAAAATTAGTCCTCTTCCCAGAGACAAAACTCAAAGTACAAGCTGGGCTGCAATTCATGTGCAGTCTCTGGAGTAGAATGACTTATTGCTCATGCAGTTGTTTCCAGAATCCAATTCTATACACCTAGAGAATAGACCTCTGAGTCTTCATACTGACATTTTCCTTTACCTGGGGATCATTTTTACATTTTCTAGAAGCTCCTTGTCTTATGTACTGTATCTTCCCTCCATCATCAGAGTAAGCTATGTCCCACAGAATCACTCTCGCTTGAAGTTTTTATATATACTTTCTTATTCTTTTCACAGAAAGACTTCAATTCCCTTGAAGAGCTCACCTGGTTAAATTAGGCCTGGAAAAGAGTTTTCTCTTAAAGCCAATTGATCTAGACCTCGTTGATGTGAACAAAATCTCTTCACAGCGTCTCCTACATTAGTGTTTGATAGGATATCTGCAGAAAGTGTCTCTACTCCTAGAAACAGAATTCTGTCTCTTAGGGACAATGCATCTGTTTTATGATAGTAAGATTTCTGTTTCCAAATGAAAGCTTTGTGCTTCTGTGACTCATAATTCCTCAAAAGAAAGTCATTCACAGGCCTTGCTATGTATTTCCATTAGGGCTTATAAGGGAATTCAGATGCACAAATGTATAGCTTGCTCTGACATTAACTCTGTCACAAACCAAACCAGGTATGAGAGTCTCTTAAATCGTGAAAGAATACATAGAAAAGTTGTATCAGAGTTCTATAATCTTGGATTAATCCACAAATAACAAATGGAGGAAACATGAATGTTTGGCATTGAGAACAAAGACTGAGTGAGGACCTGAAGAGGTCTCATAGGGAAACGGAAAGGGAAGCCTACTTAATAGCAGAATTGGCTTGTTCACTGTTCCATTTTGTTAGTGAAGAATCTTTTCTCCTTAAATGACTTGTCCTGCAGTCAATGACGTATAAATAAATTAGAGATGTGTATTGTCCCCTTCCTTCTGTGTGGTTGTTGAACTCCAAGCCCATTGATCTATCTGGAGAATGGTCTCCAGTTTCCGCATCTTCAAGTCATGGGGCACAACTGTACTCAGAGCAACCAGCAGACCAAATATCCTCGAGAGATCCCTCCTGCTCTTTATTTCCTACAACTTAGGCATGTAGAAAGGAGGAAATATGGAGTCTGCACATACAAATTTCTTTAATTTCTTGGAACTATTTAATCTCTTTAGGAGGCTGACTGGCTTTAAAACTTTTCACTGGTTTCCTCTTATTCCTTTCATCCTCTTCTCATCACTTAAATACCCTTTTAAACTAAAAATGTCCCCTTTTTTCCTACAGATGGATGCTCTGCCTCACACTTACTACAAATTGTAGGCAAACCCCAAAAGACACTGACAACAGCTTCCCTGAGACAAGAATTGCTAATGATGAAAGTATATTATACCCTGGAGCTAGGAGAAAAGGCTCAGAAGAAATATTCTGAGAAGAAAAGAAGTGGAAAAAATGCAAAAGCTGCTTCTCTCCAGCCAGGCAGGAATTCTAATTTAATGTGCATACATACCTCTGGTCCTCCTGGCATCACATGCTAATTTAATTATACATTTGTTTAGTCAGTTTTGAAACATTGATGAATGGAAAGTAGGTTCATTTAATTTATAGAAGATCAAAGGGACATAGACTTAGAAGCAGTAACATAATTCTCCCTTGAACTGTTTAAGAGTTTTTTGAATTGGCTGATTCTAACTTTAGTTTGTTTATTTATTTTGCAAATATGAAGGAAGAAAAAAAAAACTATGTGCTTGGGCCAGACTTCAGGATAAGCAGTAGATGTGGAGCACCAGTTAGTGCCTAACATTTTGAAACAAATAATGGATGCTTAAGAAGAATGTTGTGTGTACTCTCCTCCAATCTCTCAATTAGTGGGTGTTTGGAAAGGTTTGAGAAAGTTAATCCTTGGCACGTGATAGGGCACGTGAAACAGGAGAAGACAGCCCAGCTTTTCTTCTTACGCCATCAGTAGTTTTGCTGCGGTCTGCCCATCTTATAGTTTAATCTACTTGCTAAACTCTTGGATCTCAAGTGAAATATGCACTGTTAATATTTGCTTATCTGACAATCATAGAAGTTGGAGTACTTTATGTATTAATTCCCATTCATATAGAGAAGAGTACTGTTCCAAGACATAGAAAGTATTATAAACCCCTATATTCCCAAAGACTTGAACTATCAGAAAGAGGGTCATGTTTCCTTGTAGCCAGGCAGGTGTTCAGGTTAAAGTAGAAAGGGCTCTAACTATAATCAGGAAAAGCAAGCACAGCTCACCATATTCAGTCATCCTTATGAAGAGGAAACAATTAAGAGCTAGCTTGAAGAGAAAGGCCTATAAACACAGCCAGCCACTTAAGGCAGTAAAGCAGAAGTATCTTATTTTCAAAGTCTTCCAAGACTGCAGAGTGTATGCAGGACCAATGTGAGCAACTTAAGGAGACCTCATTTCAAAATAAAGTTGAAGAGTAGAATGAGTATCTAGCTCAATGTTAGAGACTTTGCCTGAATGTGCAGAAGGCCCTGGCTTGGTTCCACCTTCAGTTCTAAAGCCACAATACTGCTAATAACTGGGTGTTAAGAAAGTATAATTGAAACAATGCTAGTAAGCTAATGTCCAAGAGAACAATCTCATTAGAATAAGGACGCCATTTAACTGAAGCCTTGAAGTGTCAGGTGCATTTACCTCTGAAATGGCATCTCTTCATCAATGGGCATTTGCAACATGACCAAATAGAGCTGACAATACAAAGGAAGAGAATAATGGAACTGTGGTTTTGGTCAAATAGAGAGCAAACACCTGAAAACACGAGGGAAATAGTCTGGTCTGGCTTGTGCACACAAGGCTCATATATTTCTCTATCCACTGAACAAATATTAATGTAAACCTTATCTGATCTCACTGCACACTGGGGATCTGGAGTGAGAAAGGAGACTTTCAAACAGAAAGTAAATAAGCCAGTGTTAATGGAGGTTGTTCTACATGTGAGAAGAGGTAAGAATATAAGACAAACAACATAGAAACCTGGAGTCTGTTGACCTTCCGTGGTGTCTTCCACATTCTCAGCTAGGACCCTCATCCTGGGTCTGAACAACCTTTAAATTGAACTAGTTAACAAGTGTCACTATTTCATAAACCTAGTGTTAGCTATTTTCAAATATGACTGAATGTCCCAGTGTCACAAACTAAATAAATTATACTGGCAAAAATATTTTATCTATACTTTCCCTTCTATGTATACTTTTTTCCATTGACTTTCTATCCTTTAAAATGTTTAATGTGTGACATTTCCTGTTCAAAGTTAAATCAACTCTAGAGTGAGACAGTAAAGTGTAAATGTCCTGAGAGTTTGAAATAGTTCGTGTTGTACACAGATAGATGTAATAGAAACATCAGCATGAACTAAGTAAACCCAGTTAGTACATGTATCTTGATAAGTATTTAAAACTAGTATGCATGCTTCAACCCATCAGGGACTCACAGTCCTTCTTTCCATGGATCCATATGTCTCATGTTACTACTTTCAAGGTGATTTCATGGTCAAATATTGATTCTGGAGCTCTGGGTTTCAGATCATCTTTTAGCCAATGTGAATATGAGAAGGACAAACACTGAAAATGTACTCATCAACCGCACTAATCATCTTGAACAAAATTAGGAACCAGTGTTTATGGGTGATAAAAGCTTGAAAAATCTCTTTTGGAGAGTGTTGTGATGTGTCTTATTCAAATATGTAGTATATTAGGGAAAAAAGCAAATACTATGTAGCTTGTTTTCTGTTTCCTATGTCAAAATACAACAGTAGAATTCCTAGTTAATGAAGTACTAATTTAAAACAGACAGAGAAAATAGGAAAGCAAACAGGTACATGTAAAACATATTGGAATGAATGGAAGACGAACACCATACTTCTAAGGCAATGAAACACTAGAACAATGCAAATTAGTCAATAGTGGATACATCTAAAATGCATGAGAATGTCAAATCAAAACAGAAACTGAAGTTATATTATCTCAGAGAATGGTCTCAGTTGGACTTAGAAAATGACCAGTGAAAAATCACATACACTACTGACATAGGAGCCACCGCTACTGTATCTGTTTTGATGTTCCTTCTACAGTCAAACATGCCTCTTCTAAAATCCTATTCCTTATGGCCCCAAGTAGAACCTGAAGGAATGCATAAATACATAAATGAAAGAGGATAGACGCATGAAGATATATCTCAGTGCTTTTACAGGATTTATTAATACACATTAGAAAGTAGCATCAAACCTACTTCACTCAACTGGAAAATATATCTAAGAGGAGAACAAAAAGAACAGCAAAGACCTGCAGTATGGGATGTGGTGCACTACACATGTGTGTTTGCAAATATGTCAAATAAATCCCAGGCTGTGTATGACACATTAAAGTCAAGAAGCTTCAAAATCTCTGTTTCATGCCACTACCCATTTTCTATGACGTCACGAATGCAGAAACCTCTCTGACAGTGCTTGAACTGGTTATTATCAGGTATTAAATGTATGGGTAATTCCTATGATGGTGCAGGATCAAGGGTCAAGCTTTGACCTTAAAGTGCTTCTCTTATGAAGCAGTATTTATAATGTGCATGGGAAAAAGAGGGATTCACTATTGGAAGAGCAATCTAAGTGTTTCCCCACATTTTCCAAACTTATCATAGCTATTCAGCTTATGTTGCAGTAGAAGTGGGCACTAATGGCAATATAAATCTCTGTAGAAGCTTATACGAGCTCACTGCATGCTCCCTTCTGTGCGTCTCCCTCTGACGTGGAGACAATGACGCTCTTGCATTCCAGTTGCCACAACTATGAAACAAAATGGCGCAGACTACTGCCTGCTTCCTAGGAGAAAGCAGTAGAAGCCTTGTTTTTCTCAAAGGATCACAGCATGCAAAGAAGTAAAGCACAGTAAGTTACTAGGATAGTAGGTAGCAGTACCAACCAGGGGATTTGCAATCAAACACATAACTATATTGTAAAGATGAGTGGAGTTTCTTAAAGATAAGGAAGATGATTTCTCCAAGGTAGAGAGACCAATTTCATGAAATACATTTCTATATGATATTGTTTTTACTTAAGATAATTAAGCTGATGATGGCATCTCGCTTTAGCATTACTCTTGTGTTTCGTTCTTTCAATATTTTTTTTCTGGATACTGAAACCAACACTTGCAACCCATTCTTAGCAGTTCAGTTTCCTGGATTTTCTACAGGGTTCATTTCTCCCCTTTTAGTTACAGAAATCCTTTCTCTTAAAGTTACTATATATTCCTAAAATACTCATGCTTCATATTTGTGTTATAATCCCATTGAATAAAGAATTTCTTTTGTTCTAATAATGTATTTCAACCAAGTCTAGCAGCTGTTAACTCTAACAACTATATGAAAGTTATGTTGCTACCTGAAAAGTAAAAAGTTCACTTTCAAAAACATAGTCTAAGTAATTTTTGGGCATATTTAATTAACACTAATTTTTGGTTGTACATGTTATCTGTAGATGACATATTTTCTTGTTTGTTTGCTTTATAATACTTGCTTTTGGGAATTTTATTTAAAAAAGAATGAATTTGGTGTAAACATATAGATGTGTAACAGGACAGTGCAAGCAACATGGTAAGAATCTGTTAGCTACATCAATTATAATGATGAAGAAAAGATGTCTTTATGTAGAAAATCCAAACATGGCATAGCGTTGATTCACAAGATCAGTTCTAGCCCCATCTTAATGAGGGCATCCCCAGGGACCTAATTACCTTCTATCAGTAAACACTGTGTACATTATATCACTTCATCAACATGAACTACGACCCTTAGTTGAGGTACATGAGTGTATAGCACCCGTATATTCATTTCTAAGTAGCAGCAAGTGTATCTTTCTCTTTTAGCTTTACCTAGCTCTATCTACTATCTCTGTATGTTTGTATCATCCAGTTTTCTGAATAATGTAGGAAAAGAATGAAAAGAATGACCCCATGCTCATATTTGATTGTCAGTTGTCTATAGGAAGCTAAGTTATCATCTCCAGTGTAATTATTCTGAGAATCCATGAGATTTTGAAACCCATAATATGACTTGATATCGCTTTTCATTAATTAATCAATTAATTAATCAATGAATTACATATTGCACTTTACATACTGATGCAGCCCCATACTGTCTTTACCAAAAACATCCCCTCCCCCATATCCTCTTCTATGAGGAGGAGGAGTCCTCCCTAGGTCTTTACCCACCTTCACCTTGGATCTTTAAGTCACTGCAAGACTAAGCAATCCTCTCCCACTCAGGCCAGACAAGGTGGTCCAGTTAGGGGAAGAGAATCCACAGTCAGGCAATAGAGTCAGCAGCAGTCTCCACTTGTTGGGGACCCACATGAGGGCCAAGTTTCCCATCTGCTACATACATGCAGGGGGGCTAGATTCAGCCCAGGCTTATTCTTTGATTGGTGGTTCAGTTTCTGGGAGTCTCCAAGGGTCCACGTTAGATGATTCTGTTGGTCTTCTTGTGAAGTCCCTATCCCCTTCAGGTACTTCCTCAACCCTTCTCACAAGTATTATGCAAGACTCCCCAAGCTCTGACTAATGTTTGTCTGTGAAGGCATCTGTTTTTGTCAGCTTCTGGGTGGAGCCTCTCAGAAGACAGTTGTGCTAGGCTGTCTGTAAGCATAACAGAGTATCAATAGTGACAGGGATCACAGGGTTTCTTTCCTGTGGTGTGGGTCTCAAGTTGGACCAGTTATTTGCTGATCCTTCCTTCCATCTCTGCATCTTCCTTGTCCCTACACCTCTTGTAGACAGGACACATTTGGGTAGAAGGTTTTGTGGGTGGATTGGTGTCCTTATCCCTCTAGGTAGGAGTCCTGCCTGGCTCCAGAAAGTGACCACTTAAGGTTCCATATCTACCACTACTAGGAGTCTCAGTTAGAGTCCCTCCCATAGGCACTCCCTGGAGTTCCTCTAACCCAGTTCTCTAGCATGTCATAGAGATGCCCTCTATAGTTTCCCCACACCCTGCATGCCTGTATTTCCTTTGGTATAATTTTTAAAGTAGTAATTCTTCTGAACTCCTGACCCATTAAATACCTATATTCACTTGAATCATTTACAGTTCCTTCACTAATTAATAATTGAATAATTTAGCTCCTCATCAGGCTTTGTTAATATCTTGGAAAAGTAGATAGAAACACTGTAAAATCTGAAGAATCAGGAGGACTTCTATGAAATGGTGTGTTTTGCACCTGGAATTAGTTAAAATCAGACATAAAGGGAGAGAGGGGCTACAAGGTTCCAACCTTAGCTTAGGCGGCGATGGCTCTTGGACAGGTAATTGTCACTTTACTTTTGAGGAGTGGTAACTGGTAGGTTGTTTTTGTTCATTACATAGCTCTGTATTCATGTGCATATAGGCAGTGCTAAATGAAATATTCACATGAATCGAGGCAATGGACCAGAAGTTATTTCAGAGTTCTCTTGATTCCAGAAAATTTCTGTAATCTATCAAAATATTTCTGTTTTACTCATCAATGTATACTGAACCTACAAAACCTTTATTTGTTAATGTTGTCAAGTAAAAGTTACTGTGACTGTAAAGTATTATGTTATACTGTTTCTAATAGTAAAGACACCACTCTGTTTATAATTTAATCCTGATTTTTCAGATAATACTTGGTGTTATAATTTTTAAATTTCTTTATGATTTCTGACCTCTGAGTGTGTGTGTGTGTGTGTGTGTGTGTGTGTGTGTGTGTGTGTGTATGATGGCATGCGTGTGAAAGTCAGAAAACAAAATGCAGACATCACTTATTCCATTTGACAGGGCACTTGGCAGCAAGTGCCTTTATCCATGTAACCATCTCTCCAGTTCAAAATGTTCTAATACTTTGGTTAACTTTACATCCATGTGTATTAATAATATTGCTTATTAACATATTTTTAGGACTTGTATTGTTTTTGGTATGGAAAGAATGTTAGTTTAATTAATTAAATTGGAAAGTTTGTTTTAGTTAGTACTTTGCAATGAATTGTGTAATACTAGTATTTTTATTTAAAGATTTAAAGTAATTTACTAAAGAAGCTTTGTAAGTCTGGGAAGTTCTGGGGAAGAATAGGTTTGAAGTCAGCCTTAATCTCTATAATAAATATAAAGTCACTATACTTTAATGTATTGTATTGGCCATTTTTTGTAATTCTGTGTTCAAGATAATTATTCAATATTTTTGCTGAAATTTTGTCATATCATATTAATAGTGCTTCTTCATAATACTATTAATGCTTGCAGGCCATATAGTGTTTTTTTATTTTTAGCTACAGGATGATTTTTTTTTTGTAGTAATAAGACTCAACTTTAGCAATGCTTGAACTGACACTTGGTCAAACATCTAAACACCCAAATCTTGAATTGAGGGGAAAAAAGAGGAAGGAGAGGGAGAGGGAGGGAGAGGAGAGGAGAGGAGAGGGAGAGGAGAGGGAGGGGAGAGGAGAGAGAGAGAGAGACAGAGACAGAGACAGAGACAGAGACAGAGACAGAGACAGAGAGAGACAGAGAGACAGAGAGAGAATTTGTATAAAGGTTCTCATGAATCTAAATCTGCAGTCTGGGTTAGTTTAATACAAATCTGGGAAAGCCACAGATACAGAGGTCTAAGATTTTTTTTTTTTTTTTTTTTTTTTGAGAATGAGGAAACGGAAACCTGGAAACCTGGAATTTCTTTTTCTATTTTTATCTTCAAGATATTCAATAAAAGGTAATCTGGTTAGTTGAAGGTTCAAAAATGTCAATCTCATCTAAAAGATCTTGCAAGTACACACATATTATCATAAGTATGTAAGGGTACTCTGGTCTTTGTTTTGCATTTCATTCTTAATAACTTCTGACACTGAATGCTGTTAGTATTTCTTTTTAACATACATTGTTGACCTAACCTGTGAAATATTTTTCATATTATTGTATTAAAAATAAGTTGTTTTTTCTTATATCCTGATTTACTTTTCCTTCCCTCTATTCCAGTTCCTCCTGACCTTTCCTACCTTCTGAATCTGTTTAATTTCTGTATCTCTTTAGAAAGGAATGGGCTTCTAAAAGAAAACAGCCAAACCTCAAAAAATAAAGTATAAGAGGAAGTTAACACTATTATGTCAAACTTGGACATGACAACTAAACAAGAGAAAAAAGTACCAAGAGGAGGCACAAGAGTCACAGATACATGTATTCTCAGTTGGGAGTCACATGAACATACTAAATTAATAGCTATACTGTATATGCAGAGAACTTGATGTACACCCATGTAGACCCTGTGCTTGCTGCTTTAGTCTCTGTGAGTTCACATATACCTTGCTTTGTTGATTCAGAGGGCTTTGTTCTCTGGTTATTCCCCTATCTCCTCTGTCTCTTATAATATATCTGCCTCCTCTTTCTAGGGATTCCTAGTTGAGGAAAGATTTGATGGAGACCTTAAATTTAGACTCTCTTTCTGCATAATACATGCATGTGGGTCTCTGCATCTGTTTCAATCGACTGCCAGAGGAAGTCTCTTTGGTAATGACTGAATAAAGCACTGATCTATGAATATAGAAAAATATCATTAGGAATGATTTTATTGAGAGGTGCTTTTTATTTTGATCAGTAGTGTTTGGTTTTACTCTGGGTCTCTGTGCTATCTAGGCTCTGGTTCTTGGTTACTTAAACAACATTAGGTGTGGGTAGCTTCTAGTAGAGTAGTCCTTGGATTACATTATACACTGACATTGGTTGCTTACTCTCAGCTGTCATCATTGCCCTCGAATATTTTGCAGGTAGGGCAGATTGTATGACAAAGGTTTGTGCCTTGGGTGGTGGTCCCATTTCTTTCATTATCTTGCAGAGTATTTTCCTGTGCCAAGAAAATATAGCATAAGTCTATTTTACATATTTTCTCCATGTAGACACCATTTTCATTTATCCATGTTCATTGTGTCATGTATATGTTATCCTCAGCAATGGGGTCCTGCTATTGGTCTATGAAGAGAAACCATTTTTCTTAGCAAGGACCCGGTTTGTTTAGGGATTTCCACTAAAAACTCGAATGAAAGTCACCTACTCCTACCAGTGGAAGTCTAGTCTAGCTACAAGAGAGGGACCGTTGAGGCTTTGTATCTCCCATTACTAGGTATCTTCATTAACATCACATTCATAGATTATAAAACATTTCCATCACACTAGATTTCCACACTACTCCCCAAATGCCTGCATAATTCCATATGTTTTTATTTCTCAGTCTCTTCCTCTAACTCATCCCTTCTGATCCTCCCTTCTCTTTTTTTCTTTTATTGGATTTTTTTAAAATTTACATTTCAAATGTTATTCCCTGTCCTGATTTCCCGGACATAAGCCCCCTACCCCATCCCCCTACCCTTTTTCTATATGGGTATTCCCCTCCTCATAAACCTCCTTCCCATCCCCCCTCCCAATATTCTCCTACACGGGGGCTGGGAGTTCGAGCCTTGTCAGAACCAAGGGTTTCTCCTTCCATTGGTGCCGAACAAGGCCATCTTCTGCTACTTATGCAGCTGGAGTCATGGTAGTGGTTTAGTCCCTGGGCGTTCTGGTTGATTGGCATTGTTGTTCTTATGGGGTTGCAAGCCCCGAGAGCTCTTTCATTCCTTTCTCTAACTCCTCCAACAGGGACCCTGGTCTCAGTTCAATGGTTTGCTGCTAGCATTTGCTTCTGTATTTGACATGCTTTGTCTGTGCCTCTCAGGAGACAGTTATATCCGGCTCCTGTCAGCGTGCACTTCCTATCTTCATCAATCTTATCTAGTTTTGGAGGCTGTATATATATGGGCTGTTTACTCATTTGGGGCCTTGATTCTGCCCATAAAATCTATTCCATTTCTTATACTGAGGATGATTCGTTCATCCCCACTAGAGTTATTATATTTACATATTATATTTGTCTTTTTGGGAATGGATTATCTCACTCAGAATGTTTTTTTTTTCCCTAGTCATATTCATTTGGCTGTCATTTTTCTAATAGCTAACCAAAACTGTTGTGTAAATGTACCACATTTTTTTTTGTTCATTACTCTATTGAGGTACATCTAAGTTGTTTTGAGTTACTAGCTATCATGAATACAGACACAATATACATGGTCAAACAAGTGTAGTTGTGATTGAACGGGGCATCCTTTGGGAATGTGCCCAAAGTTATATATCTGGGCCTTAAAATACACAATTCCAAATTCTGTGAGGGACTACTACATTGATTTTCATAGTGACTGTAAAAATGTTCACTCCCACTAGCAATGGAAGAGCACTCCCTTTGTTCTGTATCCTCCTAAGCATAGAATGTCACTTGGGTTATTGATCTTAGCCTTTCTGACAGGTATAAGATAAAAATTCAAAGGACTTTTGATTTGAATTTATCTGATGGCTTAGTATCTTTAATATATCTCTAAGCGATTCTCAACCACTTGAGATTATGCTACTGAGAATTCACTGTTTAGATCTGTCCCTCATATTTTTAACTGGATTGTTTGTTTTATTGTCTATTTTCTTGAGTTCTTTATATGTTTTGAATATTAGCCCTTTATTGGATGTGGATTTGGTGAAAATATTTTCCATTTTGTAGTTGTGTCACTTTGTTAAAGTGATAGTATCCTTTGTCTTAGAGTAACTTTACAGCTACTTTATGTAGTTTCATAATGTCCCATATTGTTGATCTCAATGCCTATGGTCTTGGTGTTCTACTCAAGTAGTTCTTTCATGTATTAATGAATTAAAACAAATTAACCACTTTTTCTTCTATCAGGTTAAGTATATTTAGTTTAATGATGATGTATTAAATCTACTTTGACTTGAATTTTGGACAGGGTGAAAAATATGGATCTGTTTGCTTTGTTCTACATGCATATATCTAGTGTGAACAGAACAAGTTGTTGAAGATGCTTGCATATTCCATTGTGTATTTTTGGTGTATTTATCCAAAATATGTTGTCAACCTTGATGGCTCCCTGTCTATGGTTAGACTTTTGGGGGTTATTGTGGTGTTGGGTGCAGGTAGGGGTTGCTACAGAAACCATCTATATCTGTTAATTGTGAGTTTGCAGTCATCAGTGTCAAATTAGCTTCTTTGTCTTTTACAGTCAGCAGAAGCAGGGATGATAGGCTTCCACATTTTCTGGTTCCATGAGGGACCATGGACATCTAAACGGTCTCAGCATGTGCTGTATGTCTCAGCATGAACTCCAGTGGCTGTGTAGACCACATAGTCAACATGAACCTCTGATGAAGCATAAACACTATATTTTAGAGGATGATTCAGAAGAGGGAACCTGGAAGGACTGGGAAGTGAGCATGAATGAGAGTATAATGAGAAATTGCCTAATCATCAATAATCAGTAAAAATATGTTAAAAAATAAGTTGCCCATATGTGTATAGATTTCGGGGGGTCATCAGTTTGATTCCATTAATCAATAACTTTTTTAACCAATAATATGTGGCTTTTATTACTGCAGCTCTAAAGTATAACCTGAAATTAAGAATAGTGGGACACCAGCCATCAATTCTTTTTGTGTTCAGTAATGTTTTAGTTATCCTGAGTTTGTTTGTTTTGTTTTTCCATGTAACATTGAGAATTATCCTTTCAAAGTCTGTTGTAAATGTAACTTTCATTCCCCAGATACAATTGTCATCTTGGGGTTTACTGATGAATAATATCACCTTTTCTAGCTCTTTTTTAATTCTGGTTGGCTGATTCAACTCAGCTGTTCTGTCTCAAATTTCTGCTCCATGATGACTGGTTCAATCTGGCTTCTCTCTGCTTCTCACTGAATTTTCACTGGTTGGCCTCTAGCTTTGGCAATTTGTGCTAATCTTCTGGCTCCTTCACATGCTCTAACTTCAGCTGCCTCTGCTGACCTGCACTGAACAGTAGGAACTCAACCCCAGTGCATCACAG
Source organism: Rattus rattus (assembly GCF_011064425.1). Lineage (NCBI taxonomy): Eukaryota > Metazoa > Chordata > Mammalia > Rodentia > Muridae > Rattus > Rattus rattus. The sequence goes on along the minus strand of NC_046164.1, from coordinate 65,107,434 downwards.
AACTACAGAACTGCACTGACTTCCAACTCTGTCTCTGTCGCTATGTCTCTCTGTCCCTCTGTCCCTCTTCTCTCTCTCTCTCTCTCTCTCTCTCTCTCTCTCTCTCTCTCTCTCTCTCTTCCTTCTCTCTCTCTCTCTCTCTCTCTCTCTCTTCTCTCTCTCTCCCTCCTCTCTCTCTCTCTCTCTCTCTCTCTCTCTCTCTCTCTCTCTCTCTCTCTCTCTCTCTCTCTCTCCTGCTCTTAAATAGCTTCTCTTTCCTGTGCTGTTTTCCTGAGATTGGACATACCCGCTCTCTGACTCATTTTGTCAAACTTTTCAGTAATTCATTACATTGTCTACACCTCAATTAGATATTACTTTCAAACATGGCTGCTCTCATCTACAATTTAAATGTACCGTAAGCGCGTGTATTATGGGCAGGTCAATCTTCCAGTCAGAGGGATTAAAAGTGTTTTTATTCTGGCTGGATCATACAGACATAGATCTTTGGATGTGACCTCTTGCCTGAACAGACATATTGCTGGATTAAAATTCTTCTACAGTCTATGAAGACTTGTGTTGTAAATTTGATGGAGATTACATTGAATATATAACTTGCTTTTAGTATGACAGTCATTTTTATAATGTTAACTTTACTGACCCATGAGCATAGAAAATCTTTCCATCTTCTCAGATCTTCCATTTTTTTTCTTCAAATACCTGGAGATTTTGACATTCAAAACTTTCAGTTTCCTGGCTAGAGTTATCACAAGATTCTTTATATTATTCAAGGCTAGTTTGAAAGGTGTTGATTCCTTGATTTCATTCTCAGTCAATTTACCACATATATATATAGGGAATCTATTGATTTCTTTGGGGGGCATTAATCATACACCTAGACACTTTGCTGAAGTTGTTTATCAGCTATAGGAGTTTCCTGGTAGAAATTTAAGGGTCACTTATGTATACTATCATATCATCTACAAATATCAATTGTTTGACTTCTTCCTTTCCAGTTTGTATTTCTTTGATCTACTTCAGTTAACTTATTGCTGCAGCTAAAACTTCAAGTGCCTTATTGAATGATATGGCGAGAGTAGTCAACCCTGTCTTGTTTCTGATTTTAGTGGAATTGCTATGTGCTTCTCTCCACTTAATTTTATGTTGGTTATAGGCTTGCTGTAAATTGTCTTTATTATGTTTAGGGATGTTTCCTGTATTCTTGATCTCTCCAGGAATTTTATCCTGAAGTAGTGTTGGATTTTTGTCAAAGATCTTTTATGTATCTAATGAAGTGATAAAATGTTTTGTTTTCTTTCAGTTTATTTATAAGGTGTGTTAAATTTCCTGATTTTCATATATTGAACAATCTCTGTATCTCTGAGATGAACCCTGCTTTATTATGGTGAGTGATCTGTTTGATGTATTTTGGGATTTGATTTACAATTACTTTATTGAGTGTATTTGAATCATTGTTCAAAAGGAAAATTAATCTTAATTCTCTTTCTTTGTTGTGTATTTATGTAGTTTGGGTATAATGTTAACTGTGGACTCATAAAAAAATTGGCAATGTCCCTCTGTCTCTATTTTATGTAGTAACTTTAGTAATTTTTAATACTTCTTTAAAAGTCTAGTAGTATTCTGTGCTAAGTATCTGTTGTTTTTGTTTTTAGGGTTTTGTTTTTCTTTAATTGGAAGACTTTTAATAACCCCTTCTATTTCCTTACGTGTTACAGGTATATTTATAGTGTTTTTTTTTGCAATCATAATTTAACTTTAAAAAGTACTATTATGGAGAAAATTATGCATTTCTTTTAGATTTTCCAATTAAGTGGATTATAGGATTTTTTTATATTGGATATTTTTTATTTTCATTTCAAATGTTATTCCCTTTCCTGATTTTGCGTCCATAAGTTCCCTATCCCATCCCCATTCCCCTTCTTCTATAATGGTGTTTCCCCTCCCAACTACCCCCCACTTCCTGCCTCCCCACCCTGACATAGTGTTGGGACAGATGTTGTATCCTCTTCACACCTGTGATCCTAGGCGTGTTTGAGCACCTGGGTAATGGGCTTCCTCTGAGTGTTGTGGGAAAAGGTGCCGGACCAGTGCCCGAGATCTTATACCTATTATTCTTAAGTTTAGTCTTATTATAGTGTCCCAGACTTTCTGGAGGATATTAAGACCAGAGCGGGGATAAGATTGGGGAGATGGATCTCAGAGCAATACCATTGCCTGATACTATACCAGCTGAACAGGACATGAAAAGAGGCAACACAGAGATATCGAATCTCTAAAAAAAAAATCAATAGCAGAAACAAGTGAGAGTTTGCCTGCAGCATAAGTGTTACTGTGGGATAAATTACACTTGGGCGCTCAAGAGGTTCCTGCTATGTTTGGTGTCGGGGTCAAAACAACTAGTCTGGGGAGAGAAGTTAGGAAGAGATGGTCTGTGGAATCCACAGAGATGTAGTCAGGGGGGAAAGGAGATTAATCAGTAGATGGTGTTCTGTTGAAGTGTTAGGGATGTAACTGGGAGATTGACTCTGGAAAAACAGAGTTGGGGGAGAAGGTCTGCAGTCAGCCTGCTGAAGTTATGATGTATTCTGTATGGTTCTTCTACCTGATGTTCATTTTTGAATCCTAACATGCTGTGTAGATAGCATAGAATTGGGGGTGGTACCATTTTATTTTTACAAGAACTTTTTTATTCCCTTATGTTCTAATTTATACATACATTCAATCAGCAATGTCATCATTGCTGCATCGTTCTCTTTTGCCTGTTAGTTTTCCCTCCTCTATTTTGCACAGTTTGAGTCTTATCACATTGGTCTTTCAAGGTCATTAATTTTGTTTTTACAACCCTCTCAAAATTCCTTGGAATATGGCTAGTTTCTCATTTAACATTGAGATATTTTTTCTGTATTTTCCATTTGTTTCAGTTTTTCTTTATATTATTTGCTTGTTGTACAATATTTTACTCAAACCCATAGCATATTTCAGTGCCTGCTTTAAAGTCCAGCTCCCAGCCATGAGAGTTTTTATTGACAATTTGGTGATAATTCTCACGTGGTCTTTTGCATTCATGTTGATTCTGTACACTCTTGGGGTTTTTCATTGACAATTTTGTGATCATTCTTACTTGGTCTTTTGAATTCTTCTGTGTCTGTGTAACTAAGCAGGACTTTTAGAAGTATTTTACGTGTGAAATTGTGTCCTTTACATCTCTATTATTAAAAATACTTTAGCCTTTTCAAATCCTCATCATCTGCTTTTTAGTAGAGAACTCCATTTCAAATACCTATATTCTAGACAGTGCTCTCAAGATTGCAACATGGGGTCATTCATTTTATTTGTTTATATTTTTTCTCAGAGTTAGATTTTTACTGCCAAAAACAATGACTATTGAGGTTTTTTTTATTGGCTAATTGCAATAAGAGTTTTAGACCAATGTTATTTTTTTTCCAAATTGCCAGATGTGTATGCCCTTTACTTTGCTTGTGTCATTTTAAATTTATTTATTAATTAATAATTAATTAATTAATAGATTTATTTATTCACTGTATAGTCTAATCTCAGCCCTTCTCCATCCTTTCCTCCCAGGACCACCCTCTTAACTCTTCCCTCATTCCCCAATCCCCTTTTCCTCAGAGAAGGGAGACTACCCTTTTATACAATCTGGTTGGTATATCAAGTCACAGCAGGGCTAACTAAGTTTATCCTTTCCCACTGAAGCCACAGGAGGCAGCCCAGCTATATAAAAGGGCTCCAGAAGCAGGCAACAGAGTCAGCTGCAGTTCTTTCTCTAATTGTTAGGGTACCCACTTGAAGGACAAGCTGCATATCTGCTACGTCTGTACAGGCATCCTGGGTTCAGCTCATTGCACTCCTACTCTTCAGTTGGAGATTTAGTGTTTCTGAGCTCCCATGAGCCCGGGTTAGTTTACTCTGTAGGACTTCTTGTGGTGTCCTTGATCCCTCGGGCTCCCTCAATCCTTCCCCAACTCTTACATCTGACTTGTGAACTCTGCTTCTTTTTTTGGCTCTGGGTCTCTGCATCTATTTCCATTGGCTGTTGGAGGAAACTTCTCAGAAGACAGTTATGCTAGGCTCCTGTCAACAAGCATAGCAGAGTATCATTAATAGTGTCGGGGGTTGTCTCTTTCAGGTGTGGGTCTCATGTTGGACCAGTCACTACTTTGCCATTCCTGTTCCCACAACCACTGAATTCTGTTTTATCTCCCAGCCTTCTCCACTCCCCACTCCTGATTTGCACCCAGTTCCCTCCTTCCATCTACTTCAGATGTCTATTTTATTTTCCCTTATAAGTGAGATTCAAGCATCTTCCCTGTACGAGTATGGATGTATATCTGGCAGTTGCATAGAAAGTTGGAAACAATTCTCCCTAAAAACCCAGGTCTATCACTCCTGGACAGGTAGCCAAAAGATGCTTCACCATACTGTAAGGACACTTGCTCATCTGTGCTCACAGTGGCTTTATTTATAGTACCCAAGACCTGGAAACAACCTAGATGTCCCTGAACTGAAGAATAGATAAAGAAACTGTGGTATATTTAAACGATTGAATACTATTTAGTTATTAAACTAGGACATCCTATAATTTGCAGGCAAATGGATGGAAATAGAAAGTAACACCTGGAGTGAGTTAACACAAACTCGGAAAAACATAAATGGTATAGACTCATTGCAGGTGAAAATTAGGAGTACAGGATAACCATGCTACAAACCATAGACCCAAATATACTAAGTACTGAGGAGTGCTCAAGGGTAGATGCTTGAATTCCACTTGAAATTTTTAATTAGATCAGTAAATGCTTAAATACTGTTATTTCTGAGTTCAAATTATCTTTTCTTTTCTTTTCAGGAAATAAGGCCTCACACCAACATTGAACAACAAGAACCAAAAGTAGCATCACATGAGTTCTTATTTTATACCGCCTATAATAGATTTTAAGCTATTCTTTTGGGGGAGGAATTATTAATCAAGCTTAAAGTGAGGTTGTTGAAGATTAGATAATTCCATTAACAAATATTTATCACCTTCCGTTCTTCAAATTATAGTATCTACGTTACACATTTCTGAAACTTTCAGAGGTATTAAATAAATATTAAATAAAATTATTTGAGTAACTATATTTACTTACTTGTTAAGTACTGTTCTGTCCTAAATAAACACAAGTTTGTGCAAAAGAGCACCCACAGTAAGCCACCTGCCTGAGACCCCTCTTGTCATCTCATTGTCATGGCCTTATTGATAGGAACAGAATCTATGAGTTTCTCAGAATCATACACACAGATATATAACTAGAGTGAATGTCATACAGAGGGGCGTGCAACACACAGGGAGAGAGAGATAAAATGACCAGGGAAACAGTGGATTTGTGCATAAGAAGTTCAAGTGTGCTTCTCAAGGAGAGTTGTAGTTGTAAGACTTACAGCTAGTGAATATTATTTTCAGATTACACTCTGACTAAAATAAGGTAATTACACACGTTAACATAATTTGTGAGGAATATTGAGTGACTGAGGATGGACTTTCAGTACACTACCTAATCTTTATTCGTCTGAAAACCTCAGATAAAATAGTTATTTCATGTCTTCAATTAATTTGTGGCCAGCTACACTTACTTATTTCATTACTATATTTGTGATCAGACAGCAGTTGGCTATGTGTTAAGCAGGATGCAAGTCCCACGAGGATTCAGGCCCAGCAATAAGCAGTCTTATATCTATAAGGTCAATGGCCAGATATCTTAGTTAGCCAGATAAATTTAGGTGATTCACTTTTTTTATACAATATTTTCATTTTATTTATATAAGATGAATAATACGAATTCATCTGAAATAGAGTTAAGGCTAACCAGAATTCACTCTCTATTCTTTGGTCACTATAAGAAATTCATTGTGTAGATGGCAGGAGACCTTGGAGGGCTCAGGGAGGGAGATCCCAAGGTGCAGAGGTGGCAGTGGGGCCTTAAAAAGGCGGAGGAGACAGCCATTCTGTTTTCTCCCAGGAATACTCATGAGAAACTCACCTTAAATTATTAACATCTGACTTTGGAACACAGCACCAGACTGGCTGTCCTTGAACCTATTCCTCATTTAGAGGTGGGTGGGGCTGAGATTGCACAGAACAAATCTTGGTTTAGATTCAGTAATCCTCATAAAATTATGAGGTGAACCTCAAGGTGATTCTCATTTAGACACAGTATCTATGCTGAGCCTCCATTCCAAAGTTATAAAATTGGAACTGGGTGCAAAAATGAAGCATATTAATGAGAAGTGGCATTATTCAGGGTAGAGTGTCTAGATCTGTGCTAAATGTTATTAAAATGGGAAAAGAGTCTGCCGAGTCATGTTATCTAATGCAGCTTGGTGAACAAAAAGATTGAGCAATGTTCTATTTTACTTTCAGGGTTTAAGAGAGTATCTCTGAGAACTATCTAGAAAGGAGATTCTTCTACAGCACCGTTTCTTATTCACACAGCACTCTCAATTCCAAAGCCTACAGAGCAAGTTTCCACAGGGAAAATATTTCTGAGCAATGAAGTTTCATGGGTCCATATCATTTCAAGTCAGAGTTATTGACCACTGGCCCCACATGTGAGACTACTCATGAAAAATTAAAGGTTGGTGTCATTGCCAACCAGATGCAATGAGGGATCAAGCGATACCATTTTAGAAAGAAAAGGCAAAAAGGCAAATGAAAACTAAACTTGTATGATATTGATGAAAAAATATATGTACCAAAGACAGGTTTGTGATCCGATGACCCGAGCCCCCTAACAACCTCAAAACTCTGAAGCCCAGAGGTTATTAATGCTATAAAGGAGAGGCATCATGTTTTCTCAAGGACTGGGTGGCAAATAGTACAAAATTAGCATAAAACTGTACCTGCACAGGATATCACACTCTATTGTTGCATCTCAGGAACCCAGCAAACAGCAATGTGTAGGGGAATTGATGTGACTGTATCCTAATGCTTTATTTTCAAAGACAGACAATTACTTTACACGTTTATATTTTGGCGATACTTGTTTTCAAACTCCATCCAAATACAAAGTGTGCTTATGTTACTTCCCCTTAGAAAGTATAAACACACGTTGTTTAAAAGAAAATTTTATTGGAAAATGTCTGGATAATGAGTTAATAAAAACATTTCAGTTTGCATGTTTCAAAATCTTATATAGACATTGGCGTAGCAGAAAAATAATCATTTAAAAAAGCTACCATTTTACTTCTGAGAAATATCACTGATTCACTCAAAAAGAGTTTACAAGCCACTCACTATACACTAGGATGCTGACATATAATTATGTCCTAGACACACATATTTATAAATTTCATTAGTAATTTAGACTTATAGTTTCCCATGTATTGCCATCCACCATAATTTTAAAAGTAAAACACAAATTACTTTTCATAATTAGGGTTTCTATTGCTGTGATAAAGAACCATGTCCAAAAGCAACTTGGTGATGAAAGTGTTTATTTCAGCTTTTCTTCTCTCATTCTGAGAAATCAGAACAGGTACTTATGGCAGGAACACGAAAGCAGAATCTGACGGAGGAATGCTGCTTACTACTTTGCTCCCCATAGTTTGATCAGCCTGCCTTCTTGTCATAGGGTGGTACCACTGAGAGTTGGGTAGGCCTGTCCACATCAGTCATCAATCAACACAGCACAGGGTTGCCCAAGAGAACAATGTCATGGAGCATTTCACGATTGAGGTTCCTTTTTCCTAAATGACTCTAGCTTGTACCAGGTTGACATAGACCTAGCCAGCACACTAACTGCTTCCTGGTTTGGGAAGGGTGTAGCTAGATTCAGAAGAGGAAGAGCATCACTAGAAATAACAGGTCTTTTTGACAAGGTCTTATCCCTTGTATGCTCCATCCCTGGTTTCATCTCTACAGCTTTCCTCTAAGTGGTCCGGACACACTGTTTCATGAAACACTATTCAGTATTTTAAAAAAAGACCCCTCCAGAACAGAAGATCAGACCAGGAATTTTTGTGGCAACCACCCCATCTTTCCCATAACCAGTGCTTGTTGCTTATTGACTGATGCTATGAAATCAGATGGCTAGGATGCACCTGAGAGCCATTCACAGGGTCAAACTGCATTCCATTCCCTCCCTTAGGAATAGACATGATGAGAAGCAGCTTGAAGGTCTCCTAGCTACTGAATCATAGATTTCCTTCAGGCACTTCCTCTTATCTACTGCAGCAAAGTTCTCAGGAAAACATATATAAATAAATAAGCCATTGCTCAGAGCTAACAGCTTTTTGGTGTTAATTCACACACACACACACACACACACACACACACACACACACACACATTCACATAGACAAAATGTAACCTGATTAACTAGATGCCCTGTACTAATGAATCAATCAATCCTTGAAATATGCTTCCTTAAATCCTGTGGGGTGCTGCCCTCAAGACCTCCTTACAGGCTGATTTCACAGAAACCTTTCTTTCTTCTGTCTGGATCACACACACTTTGATTTATATGAGCCCTTTGGGAATATTTCTCAAGGAGATTTACTATTTCCCCACTCCCCTCCCAGGTTTGTGTAGGTTACTTAATAGTGCAATTAATAATTGTTTTATGACCAGATGAAAGGCTCCTTTATTTGTTCTTTCCTTGGATATTTTTTCTTAGTTGAAGGAGGTGATATGAATCACTTTTTCTCCCCCAAAGGAGAAGAAAGTGGACTTTGATAAAGGTCAGAAATAGATAGTGGAAGGGAGGGAAATTCATTTATTATCTCCCTTGGCACTTTTCATTGCCTTTTGAAAAATGAAAACCTGTCAGGATAAAGAATTTTAAAATAACTTGTGTTCACACCAAAAATATAAGTTGCATTAGTAAAATGTTACTTGTAGTTCTTTTTTTTTCTTTTCCTCAAGTGTTTTCTGCATCAGGCAGAGGCGACAACTTCAGATCACACAATGACCTGATCTGGTCAGAGATGGATGCTGAGCCGACAAGAGTCCAACTTGACTGAAAGAATTTCATGACCTTGCATGCTTTTCTTTATACCTTTCCTACCCCTGTTAATTATACATAAAAGCATGCGCAACCCACATCTGGCCAAGAGTATTTCTCTTCACCCGATTTAGAAAGAAATCATTGTATAATCAGAGGTTAAGTACCACATAGACTAGGAAGGTAACTTCAATTCTCAAGAAATAATGGAGTTGAATTAATAAAATTGTAAGCATACTTCTAACACACTGTAGATAGGATAGATTATATTTCTGAATGTTTTGGTGAAGATTACTAACCTATATGTTACTCTCATTATCTCTTTTTTTTTTCTGAAAAAAAAACAAAAAACAAAAAACAAAAAAACACAAAAAGCCAAGATGTCTTCACGTGTTTCCCATTTGCTGGTGTCTTCCAGCCAGGCTGGATAAACTAAACTAGGATGCTTTCTAAAGAAAATACAATTCTACAACACGTGTCTTTTCTCTTTGGATAGAAAAGATATTTAACTTTTATGATTTTCATGGAGGAAATTGGGAACTCAGGAAAACAAGCTAAAGCACATAGGAATGTCTGTCTCCTTTTAGAACACCTCTGTTCAATGTCATTGCTCAAAGTGAATCATAAGCTGTGGTCATGTCACTGGCCAGGAACAAGAACTGTATCAAATGCAGATCCCGAGGTAAGGGAGGAAGTGCATCCATCTTGAAGCATGATGTAATCTCTGACACAATCTTCAACAGGAAACACTGATATTCTATAGGGCTTCTCTCTGGATCTTTCAACCTTATTTCCTATGTAATTGTCAGAGTGTATAAAGTGCACACATGTCGTATTTTATTATTAATGAATTTATTTACAGATCAACCTTTCATTCTAGAAGCTATGAAGAATAATTTATATACACAGGCATTGGTAGGTTTAATAGAGATTTATCATGTGGATGGTGTACAAGATGTATGCAGTGGTTATGCCATGCTTTCATTGTTATTCTCATGTGTCCCATAAATAATATTCCAAAGCTTCACCTATCCATCATGCCAGCTCTTAGAGTTAATAGGATGATCAAGCTGCATAGCGTGTTAGAAGATTGTGGTCACACAGAAAATATCAGAATTTATATTACTGTTGTCATTGGGTGTGATGGCTCTTAGTTTAAAAGGCTAAAACTAAAACAGTTATTTCTATTTTTGTTTATAGCAATTACTTATTATAACTATGATTTATTACTCAGTGTAAGTATAGTTTATATCTACCATGTCAAATAATTAGAAAAAAAACAGATATTAAACACAAGTTTCTAAATGTTTGTGACCACTCATGAATAAATCTGAATTACTTTGTAAAAATTTTTATATAGATAACCTTGGATTTGGTCATATGTTCAGGATAAATCACATTTATATGTCATATAACCATAAATATGCCATGGAACTAGACAGAAAAGGTTATGCAGAATTCAGGGTGTTGTGGGGTTTTTGTTTTGCTCCTGTCAAGAGGTGATTAAAAGCGGAGGATTTTTTAAGTAAAAGATAATCACACTGCAATCCACAGACCAAGAGAGACTAAGTAACAAGGAGGACTCAAGGTGAGACTCATAGACTCCCTGCATAGAGGAAATGAACGAGATTTCATGGGTGGACTGGGAATGTGTGGGAGGGGGAACAAGAGACATGGGGGGGGAGATGGAGGAAAAGGTGCTAGGAGAAATTACCAGAATTGGGATGATACATTAAAAAAAACCAAAAGACCCTCCAAAACCCTGAAGAGCGTTATACCTATCTTCTGCAGAGTAAGCTGAGTGAAGACAGCTGATCCAATTGAAAAAGAAGGCAGTAGGATATTTTTGATGGAATCTAGAAAATCAGTTCTACCTCTAAGGTAAGGTGGTGTTAGCTTGTGTGTCAGAGACGACAGGTCTCAACAGGTAAGTTTAGTAAAAAATCTGAACTTTTGCTGTTTTCTTTTTCTTTTTTTCTTCTATCCCAAATATTGCCCCCCCCTTTCCTGGTCCTCTTTCCCAGAGTTCTTCACTCCATCTCTCTTCCTCTGCATCTCTGAGAGGGTGACCTTCTGGGGCAGCCCTCCCTGGGACATCAAGTCTTTACAGGATTAGACATACACCCTCCCACTGAAGCCAGAGAAGGCAGTCCTCTGCTAGTAGTGCCAAGAACCTTGTACCAGTCCATGTACACTCTTTGGTTGGTGGCTTAGTGTCTGGTTTAGCTTCCAGGGGCACAGGTTAGTTGACAATGCTGGCCTTCCTATGGGGTTGCCATCCCCTTAAGTTTCTTCAACATTTCCCCTATCTCTTCCATAAGGGTCCTTCACCTCAGTCCAATGCTTGGGTGTGAGTATCCCTCAGCAGTTTAATGGGAAGTTAGTTAAATGCAGAATTATATAAGTAAAGGGGAAAGAATATATATATATATATATAATATATATATTATACAGCAAATATATATAATATATAATATATATTTATATATAATTATATATTTATATATTTATATATTATATATTTATATATATAAATATTATATATTTATATATATTTAATATATATATTTAATAATATTTATATTTATTTATATATAGTTATATATATAAATATATATATATATATATTATACAGCAAAACAGAATAAGAATACTAATTTTTCCACAAAGGAAAAGTAGTAAGATTAGATCTATGCATATACTAGATGTTAAAATTAGAAGACAAGGTTTTGAAAACCATGTAGTAAATCTGTTCAAAGAATTTACGTGACTATATCTTGTCATCAAAGTTTCAGGTACTGGGATGCGTTATATCTAATTGAGTTTTGGCCAAAGGGATACTGTGGAAATCCCCAAACAGTCCAGGCTGTTGCCAAGACAACAGCTTATTCTCACCAAAACAACAGCAAGACCTCATTGCTCTGCAATATCCACACAACTCATTGAATGTGAGGAGATCAAGTCATCCGTGCCTACATGAAACCTTCACCTCTATTTTCGAGAGTTTTTGTACTCTACAGGATAACAAAAGAGAAATATAAACACCGACTCAGCCATAAGGCTTTTGCTCCAAAATCTGTCTTGCCTGCTAAATACTGTAGCACAATGAGAGGGCATAGAGCTTGTGGGACCAACCAACCAATGCCTGAATCCACTTAAGGCCCACTTCATAAGATAAAATCCATACCCATCATTACTAGGGTGACCAATAACAAGAGAGCAAATATCCCAGAAACCAAGGATAAAACCAAATTTAACTGGTGAAAAATGTAACTAAAATATTTCCCAAAACATCCCTAATGATATACTGCTATAATCTGATTAGTACATTATTCAGCCATCATTAAAGAAGAGTCCTACCACAGCAGATGGGAACAAATACATGCATGCACACACACACACACACACACACACACACACACACACACACACACACACACATATAAAGAGAAAAAGAGACATACACAGAGAGACAGACAGATGGAAAGACAGAGAAACAGAGAGACAGATACAGAAAGGGGAACAAAGACCTTGGAAATGACATGTCTCTAATAAATTCCTAATTCCTCCACAGAGTTCAGGAACTACTATACTTGAGGAGGAAAGAGCCTAAGAGGGAATGGAGAATGTAATGAGAACAAAGCCAATTAAGTCAATCGAGCAAATCTCATTTGTAGGTACAGACACTTTTCACAGCAAGCATAGGGCCTACGTGGGTCTGAAGCAGGTCATTTTTGAGTGTGTGAACAAGTACGTCTTTGATTATTGTCACATCTTTTCGGATGTTTATTTGTTTGCTTTGTCCAACCTTGATATGAAGTATCTGTCTATTTTGTTATGTTTATTTTGTTATATTTTGTTGTTCTCTGTCCTTGTCTAATTAGAGACAAAAATGGAGTGGAACTGTAAGGGAAGGTAGATGGCGACGAACTGGGAGAAGCAAAGGGAGATGAAACTGGGAGTAATTAAGGGAGGGGAAACTAATCAGCATATATTGTAAAAGAAAAGAATATATTTTTAATAAAAGGGGAATAACATTTTTAAAACTTAAAAGAAAATTATTAGATAAGAAAAGCCTAACTAAATTTTCTTATAATGTCAAAAGACTGAATTTGAAATTATTTCCATTCAAGAGAAGATGTTGGTGTGTTTGGTCCCTGAGAGGTAAATACATTTCCATGCTCCCTACCTTCTACCTACCTTCTTTGCTTTGTCACCCCTCCTCCTATCTTCAAAGCTATTACTACATCTGCATTTCTGGACACATATTTAGTTTTCTACTCTGGTATTTTTGTGCCTGTTTTACTCTTTCTTCCTTCCCTCATTCTTCATCAGTAGTGGGGATTATTTTCGCAGTCCTGTATATAATAGGCAGATTCTCTACCATTAAGCTATACTACCAGACTTATGGTAGTTTTATTTTGCATGTACAGATATTTGCAACTTAAAGACTTCCCCTGAACTCACTTTATATCCCAGGGTGTGTCCTTTGGCTATCTCTTGCCTCATTCTGCTGAGTAGCATTAATTACAGGCAAACATGTCAAGACCCACCTACTTGTACCCTTATACAATGATTGCTACAGATAGATCAGTCCTTTGATTTTGATTGAGGATAAGCTACCATGAACCTAACCGCACATGCACAGTCTTATTTCCTATACAAGGCAGCATTTATGGAATTCTACACTCAAGGATCTATCCGCTTCCTCTGTGAGTATGGGTATATGGCAAAGTCATGACCTCTATATTCATGAGTTACTCAAAATGGCACATATTTTGTATTTTCGTCCTGAAACTCAGTATCTCTTTTCCTCAGTATCTAATTGCTCTTGAATGGGATGGTGTTTTATTAGTCTGCTAAAGTTGCTATGACAGTTTATCACAGACAGGGTCTCTTATAAACAGTAAAATCTTTATTTTTCACTGAGATGCTAAAAGAAAGATGTCAGATTTATTTTCTTGTGAGAGACTACTCATGAACAGTGCCTTTTGGTCGTGTCTTCAAGAGGCACAGGGGACAAAACACTCCCATAGGCTTTTAGAAAAGGACACAGATCTCATTCAAAGGAGTTCTGAATGCATATCACCGTCACCTGTTTTTGTTTTCTTTTGTTTGTTTTGTTTCATTTGTTTGTTTTTGTTGTTGTTTTGTTTTTTTTTACTTTGGTTTGTTCTTTTAAATTTTTAAAAATTCTTTCATAAAATACATCCAGACCACAGCTTTCCCTTCTTCCAGTCTTCCTACTCCTCCCCTATCTCCCCTATGTTCACTTTCCCTTACTATATTAAGAAAAAAAAAATAGGTGGCCCAGGGAGATTAACCTAATATGGCAAAACAAGATACACTAAGACCAGTCACAAGCCTTCATATTAAGGTTGGTTGAGGCAACCATGTAAGGTTAATAGGGACCCAAATATAGGCCAGTGAGCCAGACACACGCAACTCCCACTGTCAATTCCCCCAAACACCAAGCCAACAACAAGAACATATATGCAGAAAACCTAGCACGGATCAATAGAGGATCTGTGATTCCATCTTTATCTCAGTGAACTCCCATGAGCCCCACTTATTCGATCTCTCAGGCTCTGCTCTCCTAGTGTTTTAAACCTCTGGCTCTCACATTTCCTCTTTCCTGAGCTCCAAGGGAAGGACTTGACTGATACCTCAAATCTGTGCTCTTCTGCCTCCTATGTATGGCTATGGCTCTGACACCTATCTATGAATATTATAACACCATTAAGGAATCATTTTATTAATTTTTCTTTTCTTTTCTTCCCCCCCCCCTCTGCACTATCAAGCCTCCAGTTCCTGGTCATCCAAGCGGTGTTGGATAGTCATGAGCCCTCTTTCATGGCATGGGCCTCAAATTAGACCAGCCATTTGTTGGCCATTCTCACAACTTCTATATGACAATTACCCAGCATTGTCTTGCAGGAAGGGAAGGTATTTTAGGTCTAAGGTCATGTGGCTGGGTTGATATCCCAGTCCTACCAATGGAAGCCATTCATGGTTACAGACAATGAAGGCTCTACACCCTCTGCTAGCAGGAGTTGTTGCTAGGGTAGCCCTGACAGATTCCAGGGAGTCTCTACTGCATTAGTTTTCCATATTACCCTCTAAATGCTTCCCAAACTTCATCCTTCCCTCTACCTGATCTCTCCAATTCCCATCTCCACTTGCTCTCAGTCTGTCTACAAAATTTGTTCCATTTTTCTTTCCTAGGAAGATCCATGCATCTCTCTTGGAGGCCTCCTTGTTACTTGACCTTTCTCGGTCTGTGGATTGTAGCATGATTATTATTTATGTAACAGGTATTATCTACTTATAAGTGAGTACATACCATGTTTGCCTTCTGGGTCTGGGTTACCTTAGTCAGGATTTTTTTTTGTAGTTCCATCTGTTTGCTTATAAATTTCATGTCATTTTAAACTGCTGAATAAGACTACATTATGTAAATATATCATATCTTATTTATCCATTGTTTAGTTGAGGGACATCTAGGTTGTTTCTAGTTTCTGATTATTATCATAAAGTCCCTATGAAGACTTGAGCAAGTACCCTTGGGATAAGATGGAGTGGGCAAGATTCCCAAGAGTGGTATAGCTGGGTCTGGATGTAGATTGATTCATAATATTTTGAAGAATTACCATTTCTATTTCCATAGTTGTTGTACGGTTTGCTCTCCCACCAGCAATAAGAGGAGTTTTCCTTTGCTGCACATCCTCTCTAACATGAGTTGTTACTTGTGTTGGTGAACTTAGCCATTCTGACTGGTGTAAGGTAGTATTTCCAAGTACTGTTGATTTACATTTTCCTGATGGCTTAGGTTATTGAACATTGTTTAGTGTTTCTCAACCATTTAGACCTAACTATTGAAAATTCTGTTTAGATCTATACTGCATTTTTAATTAGATTATTTAGTTTGTTGTTGTCTATTTTCTTGGCTTCTTCATATATTTTTCAATGTTAGTCCTCTATTGGATTTGTAGTTGGCAAACAGCTTTTTATGTTTCAGGAGGTCACATTTATTAATTTTTTATCTTAGTGACTATGTTATCAGTGTTCTGTTCACAAAGTTGTTTCCTGTGCCAACACATTCAAATCTATTCTCTATTTTCTCTTATATCAGGTTCAGTGTGTCTGGTTTTATGTTGAGGCAATTGATCGACTAGGATTTGAATTTTACGAAGGTCATAAGTATAGATCTATTTGCATTTTTCTATATGCGATTACTAAGATAGAGTAGCATCATTTGTTGAAGATGGATTCTTTTTTCTATTGTGTATTTCTGGCTTCTTTATATAAAATCAGGTCTCTGTAGGAGTGAGAATTTATGCCTATGTCTTCAATTTGATTCAATTAACCTACATGTCTGCTTTTATGCCAATACCATGTATTTTTTTATTAATATTGTTCGGTAGTACAGCTTGAAATCAGGGATTATGATACCTCTGGAAGTTCCTGTTATTTTCCAAGATTATTTTATCTATCCTGGTTTTTGTCATTTTATTTTGTTTTCCTATATGAACTTGAGAATTGTCTTTTCCAGGTCTGTAAAGAATTTTATTGGAATTTTCATGGGGGTTGAATTGATCTATGGATTGCTTTTGGTAGGATAGCCAGTTCTACTATGCTCATCTTATGGATGCATGAGCATGGGAAATATTTCCATCTTCTCATATCTTCTTCATTTTCTTTCTTGAAATTCTTCATGTTTTGTCTCATGAGTCTTTCATTTGCTTGGTTAGAGTTATCTGATATTTTACATTATCTGTGGTTATTGGTAATGGCGTTGTTACTCTGAATTTTTTTCTAAGTCATTTTTCATTTGTATATGGGAGAGCTACTGATTTTGTTGTTGTTGTTGTTGTTGTTATTGTTGTTGTTGTTACTCTTATAACCAGTTATGTCACATGTTCTGGTTTTAACTTGCAATTTTCCCATGAATGTAATCATTCAAGATTACCCCAGAAGAGAAGTCTATATCAAATATTGTATCTGGCATTAATATCTATATATTTCATTCTAGCAGCCTCAGGACAGATGTGAATGTCATCAATTCTCAAATAACATTCTTCCAATTGCAGATCCTTCTTTATTTGTGATGGGGTTATAGTACTTCAACAAATTCATCCAAAGTTATATCGTCACATGGCATAGATACATTTAGCACTCTTTGCCTTCTTTATTATCACAGGTTCATTTTTATTCAAGAAAGGCACTGATCCTGGATTCAGAAAAAACAGGCCTCCCATGGATACAAAGCAAACGTGGCATATCAGGTTGAGGTAAAACTAGTATATCCCCTAGTATTAACGCTGGATGAGGCAGCACTGTATGAGGAAAAAGGTCTCAAAAGCTAGCCAAATAATCAGAGATATGGAGGTGGATTTGATCAAAATATATTTTATATGTTTATAAAATGTTCAATTTTTAAATGAAATTAAAAATCAACAGATATGTATTAACTTAGTAGTATTCATTCCAAAAGTATTTAAAAAAGCAGAATGTATTCCACTAAAACTAGATAAGATTGATGAAGCTAAAAAATGCATGCTGAAAGGGACCAGATATAGATATCTCCTGAGAGACACATCCAGAGCATGTCCAATACAGAGGTCAGTGCTAGCAGCAAACCACTGAACTGAGAGTAGGACCCCCTTGGGGGAAATTAGAGGAAGTGTTGAAAGAGGTGTGGGAGTTTGCAACCCCATAAAAACAAAGATGCCAACCAACCAGAGCTTCCAGGGTCTAAACCACTACCAAAAGACTATACATGGACTGACCCAGGGCTCTAACTGCATGTATAGCAGAGAATAGCCTTGTTGGGGCACCAGTGGAAGGGGAAGCACTTGGTCCTGCCAAGTTGGACCCCCAGTGCAGGGGAATATTGAGGGGGGCAATAAGGGGATGGATAGGGGGAATACCTGCATGGGGGAGGGGGAGGGGGAGGGAAGGGAATGGGGGCTTATGGACAGGAAACTGGGAAGTGGAATAACCTTTGAAATGTAAGTAAAGAAATATATCTAACAAAATTTTTTTTAAAAAAGCAGGATGTAATAAAGAAACAGCCATGAAAGAAAAACAATGAGAAATAAAAGTTGATCAACAAATTTCTCAAATGTTGAACAAATATTTGCTCTGTGCCAAGAATTCCCTTCCAGTGCTCCTGACAATAACCATAGATTAACAGATATCCCAGTATCAGATGTGGGAAATCTCCTTTTGAAGACTTATTTGATCAGGGCAGCCCTAGTAAATACTGATTAGTGATGTATTGTGGTATGCATGTTGGTGAGGATTCTGGTTCTGTGTCCTCTGCTTCCTCCCTCTCAGGGGTATCCAGATGTTGCTGCACACTGGACTGGAAGGATGAAGTAAAATCTGAAATGGGTGGATATCTGAAGGATCCTTCTCAAGCTTGGAGTGAACTCTGGGCATGATGGAGAGTAGGGAGATGGGGAGATGGGGGTGCTTTCCCAAGGATCTTAGTCTTACAACTCTTTTAGAGTTCTTTTGCACAAAGGTCTTTTCTAATAATCTTCAATCAAACAGCTCTCTAAAACAATCTTAGCTTGTGTGTATAACTTTAATTGGGGTAGGCTTGAAAGTATACACTTTATTCTATAGGAATCAGGAGTATATGTGCGTGTGTGATATCAATCACACACACATATATCACATATATATGTATATACACACATATGTACATGTATGTATATACACACATATGTATATGTATGTGTATGTGTATATGTACCTTAAGGAGTTTGGGAGGTAAATGAAAATCATTGGTTAGAGTTTTAAGGTTCTATAAATATGGAGCATAGAAAGAAGGAAGACCAGATTGTGGATACTTCAGTACTGCTCTGAAGGGGGAGGGAAAGGGGAACCGGGGAGGGAGAAAGAAGGGGAAAGAGATAAGGGTGGCAGCATCAGGATCTGAAGGAGATGAAGAGAGGTACAGAGGGTCAGGAAATTGAACAAAAATATGTAGCAGGTGGGGGATGAGGAACCAGATAAAGCCACCAGAGGGTCCGAGACACCAGGGAAAGGTGAGCCTCCCAGGACCCAACAGGGATGACTTTAGCCGAAATGCACAGAGATGAGGGAGAGAGATTCTGTTAGAGACCTTCTCGAGAAGATAGGCATCGCCCCCAGTTGAGGGATGGGTACACCCACCCATCTCAAAATTTTTAACCCAGGAATGTTCCTGTCCCAAGAAGAGCTAATTAGGGACTGCCCCACCTGGGGATCCATCATGTCTGCGGACACCAAATTCAGACTATTGCTGTGGTCAAGAAGAAACCTAGTTGCTGACAGGAACCTAATATGATGGTTCCTGAGGAAGTCTGGCCAGCAACTGACCAATGAAGATGTGGATGTTTGGAGCCAACCATCAGACGGAACTCCAGAAACTTGGTAGGGGAGCTGGCAGAAAGACTTGCAGAGAGGAGGTGTATTGCAACACCATTAGAAGAACAACATAGGCTGGCCTGACCATTCAGTTCTCCCAGAGTCTAGACCACCAACCAAGGAGTGTATCTGGAAGGATCTATGGCTCCAGATACATATGTAGCAGTTGATGGCCTTGCCTGACAGCAACAGGAGGGGAGGCCTTTAGTCCTGGGGAGGCTTGATGCCCCAGTGTAGGGGAATGCTGAAGAGGTGGGGCAGAGGGAGTGTGGATGAGGGGGGAAGCACTCTCTTACTGGCAAAGGGTAGGGGGAAGGGCAGATGTAAGATAGGGAGCTGGGAAGTGGGATAACATTTGAGATGTGAATGAATGGAAATGATTCGAATAGAATGATTAATATTTTTTAGAAAAGTAAAATATAAAAAAAAATAAATAAAAGGTTGTAGAAATATCCTGTTTGCATGGAGAGGCATTCCAGGAATCCAAGGTACTTGCTGGGTGGATTGTTATCAGGAAAAAGAGGAAGAGGAACAGAAGAAGTTGATTTTGTGTGTTTGTCAAGGACCACTCAACCTTATTCACGTAGAGGGTCTGGGGGTTCCCCCTACCTAGACAAAGTCAGAGAAGGGAAGACCTACTTGTAAGGGAAGTTCTCCATTTTGCAACAAGCTCAGAAAGGCTATCTGGCCACAGTAGGTCTCAGCCTTAATTAGCAGGTTTTCCTCACAATGTAATAACTTTTCAGAGCTTGAGGGTAGGAACCTATTGCTGAATATACTACATACTTAGAACACAGAACTCAGACAATTTGAGCTGCATCTGACTTGAAAGAATCTTTCCTGCAGTATAGTTTCCATAATTCCAGAAAACCCTATGTAACTTGACAAAGGAGAAGAGCAAAGAAACATCCCTGTACAGCTGCAACATCTACACAGAACAGCATTTACATGTATGAATCTATAGCAAGACAAGTGTAAAAATGTTAAGAGACAGCACTCACATGTCAGTGACAACCTACAGCTGTCTAATTGAACTTACGGCCCATTCAACAATAGGAAAATCTAGTCAAACTCATGGGGTAGTGAGTTATCTACTACTCCCACCTCCCTGGATCAGCCTAATTCCTTACTACATACTAAGTCTTATCCTTATATCCACAGATAAATGTAGCTACCAACAACTACCAAAATGAATAAATTAACAATAATAAAATAAGACAAAAAAAACCAGACAAACCTGATCTATTCTCTTTACAGCAATTGTGGACAATCACACACAGAACCAATTCCAGAGATCATCAGCCATACTTCACCACATCTTCTACACCTATGGCTCAGAGAATGTCTTGCAATCAGAAGCAGAATGATTGTAAGAGTCAGAATACCAGGATGTCTGCTGTTAGACTCTAGTACAAATAGCTGCATGAACAAGACGGGAAGAGTAGAAATGTCAAGGGCCAGGTTAACATAGAAGGAGGGAATTTCTGAGGTCCCACTCCTAGAAAAAAAATCTGTAGGTAACAAAAATGCAAAACAAAGGAGAATGAAGTAACTTCTTCCAGGGATAAGATGGCTTATTTTATTGGTTGTCCAATGCAGAGTGTTCAATTTTGAAACCACACACACACACACACACACACACACACACACACACACACACACATACACACAGATTCCACCTTTCTTTTTATCTATCTATCTATCTATCTATCTATCTATCTATCTATCTATCTATCATCTATCTAAATGAAACCATGTAAATAATCAAAGTATTTCACAAAAAAAATTGTGGTACCATCAGCAGTAAAAATAATGATAATTAAGATTTATAAATTCCTCAAATATTCATCAATGGGTAAATTTAAAATTCTTCCTCCTTTTAATCCTGGAAGAAGTTACCAAATTGTTGCTGATATTCACATATAAATGAACATCATATTTTAGCAGGAAAATTATTACTTATGTCTCAATGGATATCTTAAACACCAAGCTCCTATGAAGAACAGGAGGTGTGGGTAAGCACTAAAATCAGGGAAGGGACATAGATCCTGGAATATTCTAGAGCCATGATTCTCAAACTGGGTGGTGACCCCTTTGGTGGTTGAGCAACCCTTTCATAGGGGTCTTATATCAGATATCCTGCATATCAGTTACTTATATTATGATGTATAATGGTAACAAAATTACGACTGTGAAGAAGCAAAAAAATAATTTTGTGGTTGTGGTTTACCATAAAATGAGGAAGTCTATTAATGGGTTATATCATTAGGAAGGTCAAGAACCCCTGGTCTAGAGAGATGCTTAATAATAAAGATCCATGAATCATAGGGTTGAGAAAGCAATTCCTGCCTTGCAAATGTGTGAGTCTGGGATTATTTAGGGTCGAATGTTGTCTCTATATCCATAAAGTCTTTGCCACCTTGTTAACCTTTATGGATCAAATCATATACTGCATTTTAAATGATTTGAATATCTACTATTCAACTATTTCCAATATTATTTGAAAACTTTGTTTGCTTGCAGTTCTATGAAAACAAAAACAAAATCAGAGTACACTAAGAGGCCAATTTTGATATGCGTAGTGACAAAAAGCATACACGGATTTCCTGAAAAAAGTTCTCATGCTAATTACATCCCCCAGAACTGCTCGCATGAGTGTCTGCAGGTAAGACACTGAGGAACCTTGCCAACAGTTGATTCTGATGCCAACAGCCAATGGCTAGGCAGGGCAGATAGAAACAGGAGTTTTAGGAATCTCTGGCAAAGGACAGAGAGAAAGAAAAAGAGGGAGATCCAATTTGCTGGGGGAAGAGGAGATCAATCATAGCCCACATGTGAAGGAGTGTGGTCCAGCTGGGTATCACCCTGGATCCACAGCAGCCAAGATAGAATGTAGGATTCAGTAAGTTATAACTAGGATTATTGGTGAGGAGGAGAGTGGATTAACTGTGTGGATGTTAGGAAGTAGCCCAAACATTGAACTGATTAAGGTATATTAAAGTATAAAATCTATGTATGTGTGTGTGTGTGTGTGTGTGTGTGTGTGTGTGTGTGTGTATGTGTGTGTGTGTGTTTCATTCAGTAACACTGTGGCAGGTAGAGGGGAACATGCCTCTGACAGGATTAATTAATTAATTCTACAGTCTAGTTCCCTCATTTGGACTTATTTCTATAAAGGATTTCACCAAATTAAAAAAAAGGAAGAAGAAAAAAAACACTGTCTTTATAGATATAATATAATTTGAATCTCAGTTCTATTTTTTCTTAGTCACTGGCAAGATAGTAAATGCTACATAAATAAAATATGTACTTTCAGGTTTGGAACTTAAATTCCCTCTTGTTTTAGTAATACCATCATTTGTAAAGCACTTTCATTTCTGTCATATTACTTTGTCTTTTAATTGCCCTCCAGGATAAGCAAGAACAGACACTGTTATTGCTCTGACATTTATAAACTGTGTAGCAATGAAACAAAGGAACATGAGGCCAATTGATTTGCCCTTATTTGTGAAGTGCTTGAAATACATTTATGCTACCTCAGCAAATCCCTCAGTTTACCCATGAAGTTCTTTCTACTGTTATTTCTATTTTACATATGGGAATACTGAACCATGTAGCAGAAAGATACACAGGTTCAAAAGCAGGGAGATAAGCACAGGTGATATGGTTCCTGCGTTGTGTACTCTCCTCCTAAGCAGGAGACCTTTGCCTTATCATTTGAAGCAGTGATTCTCAATCTTCTTAATGCTGTGACCCTTTAGTACTGTAGTTCCCCATGTTGTGGTGACCACAACTATAAAATTATTTTTATGGCTACTCCATAACCGTAATTTTGCTACTCTTGTGAATCATAATGTAAATATTGGAAATAAAGGATATCTGATATATGGCACTTAAAGGGGTCGAGAACTGCTGATGTGAAGGAAGCAGGACTAGTAAGTATCAGTTATTTGTAAAGTATCTGGCTGCAAACAAGAATATCATTCCTGGTTATAGTATAGGCTTACACAATTTGACTGTACTAGCTCAATTATGTCCCTTTACCAATATGATAACCAGTTATAAAACAGTGAAAAAGTAATATACCAAGGAGAAGCAATAGTAGTAACAAGTGAAAAGCTATTAAAACTTTGGCTTTGAGAAATACAAAAACCATGCTAAAATAATGCAGGACTCTTTTAAAGAAACATTAAAAGAAGGTCATATTTTATGAAGGGCTAAGAAGACTGTCAGTTGTTTAAAAAGGACATTTCTCGGTGAAACTGGCTAGTGAAACAATTTTACTTTCTGAAAACACCAGGTTTATTCTAAAGTTCAAATGGGAAAAAATGTGATATCTGCGTGTGGCTTTAGAACTCCAAACGTTGGAGCAGGAACTGGTGAGTGAAGATAAGCATATTCATCATCAAAAAGTCTAGGAAATGACTGAAGGATTGGGTGGACGGTTTTAGGTCTGGACATACAAATATTAAAATGATATCAATTTTCAAAGTTTGAAATGAGGAAGAATAAAATGAGAGGCATGGGCGATTTAAAATAGCTTGTTATTGTTTTAAAAGGGAGCAAGGGAGCTGCCACAGAGGAATTCTCTAGAGGAGACATGCTTGTGGCTAGTTTGTGAGAGATTATCTTCTTTGATGATTGACATGGGTAGGCCCAGTCAACTGTGATCATCTCCACCTCTATGTGAGTGGACCTGTGCTGGAAAAGAAAGCTGGCTGAGCATTAGTCAGTGAGCAAGCCATTAACAGCATCCTTTCTCATACCAAATGGGTAGGAATGGGGCATAAAAACAGTCTTAAGCAAACTCAAAATACTCAAAATAGATGTAAATCTAAATTCTATAGTTCAGTGTTCTCTTTCAGAACATGGACTCATTTATGAACTTCTGGGTCCAAGGGGCCTAAACAACACAGCCCCTCTAGCTATTCAATCCATAGCACACAGTTTGTGGTATAGGTTTAGCCTAACTTCACTCTACACCTAGCACTGCCTTAGGCACATATCCTATGGTTCCAACACTTCTAATGCCCCATGATTCCATTGCCTAGATGATAGCATCATCAACAGCGTCTCCTGACGTCCTATAGAACGTTCAGCTTTCCCTATTATTTCTGTTTCAGGTTCTGCCTCCAACTCTTGCTCCAATTTCCCTCAGTGATGGACTGTTACATGGAAATGAAAGGTTGAATTACCTTTTTCCTTCCCAGTTTGCTGTTGGTAGTGATTATAGCAACATAAAAGCAACATGGAAGATGAATTTATCCAAGGAAGATGGAGTGTTGAACTGATGGGCATGCTTTTGATGTTTGGGGGGTTATGGTGAAATTTGAAACTGCAAGCAAAAAAAACAATTGAGTGGGTAGGGATTAATGCCATCTTCTAGTGGGAGCATGGTAGATAAGAATGTTGAGAATCATGGAGAGAATGGCAAAGCTGAACTTTCTGAAGGATGTCAGGAGAGGCTCTTGATGAAGGTATCATTTCAGCAATGGAGTCATGGGTTATTAGAGGTGTCAGGACCATAGACAGTTCCAGGTGTGGAGTGGAGTTAGGCTAAGCCTACATAACAAACCATATGCTATGTACTGAATAGCTGGAAAGACCTTATTATTTAGGGTTGTTGGACCCAGAAGTATACGAATGAATCCACGTTTTAGAACAGAACACTGAATTATGTAATTTAGATTTACACTACAGGATTTTGGGTTTGCTTAAGACACACAGTTTTATGCCCCATTTCTACCATTTTGGAACTAGAAAGTATGTGCTTAAAATATTAGTGGAGCACACAGTTAAAACCATTTTTTCTTTATGAGATAGACCACACTTCGAAATTAATTTTAAAGGACTATGAGACTTTTAAAAGTTGGTTTGGATTTATATTGCCAGTTGTAATAGCAGCATGCAGTCTTTGGGACAAGAAACATTATGATTTAAGAATGATGTGTTTGAGTCCTTTTTCCTGCAACTGGGCACAAGTCAAGGATCATCTGAGAAGGATCTAGTTTAGGAATTTCTAAAATAAAAGTAGCTGTGATCATACCCATGAGAGACTATCCTGATGGGTGAGACTAATTTGAGGATTATTATTTCCTTGCAGACAGCCTGGGTTATGTTAAATAATGTTATGTGAGAATAAACCACTAACTGAGATAGTATGCAGCCTTCCTCCACGCTTTCTGCTCCAGGTTTCTGCCTTGACTTCTTACCCTGATCTCTCCTTTACCTGAAACTATAAGGTGAAACAAGCAATTTCCCCCTATGTTGTTCCTAGTAAGGGTGTTTTTCAGAGCAATAGAAAGAAAACTAGAAAAATAGGGATAGGCAGGACTAAATATCTTCCAATAAATAAACACTGAAATAAAATTAACTGTTTTCTTGCATGAAAAATTATATTAATATCATGCTAATTTATCACTAAAGAATATTAATTATGTAAAAGAAATCATTGGAAATTTAAGAAGAGTATCGATGGAAATATTTTCTCTGTGCATGAGGCCAAAATGTATCTTACTAAGTTTACTGCATGACCCCAAAGATAAAATATTAAAACTAATATAAGCATCAAATAGAAGATATGTGAGTGTTATTTAGCAAATAAATCTATAAACATTCTAATTTACTTTAAAATGTACTAAAATTAGTTAAACAGCTCTAGATAAAACAGACTGATGACTTTGGATTGTAAATTCAAGGAAAATAAGTGGAAACACCACAAATTACTTTAAATTATATCAATTAATTGAAATGTGAAATTTAAACCTCAATGTTCAATTTTCAAATATTAACATTTCATTCCGTGGGATCATAAATGTTATATATACCTAAGAAGGAACATTCTGGATGATCCTTTTTTGCTTATTTCATAATGTGAATTGATATAGCAAACATGACAGGGAAATATAACACTTGGCTATATATAACATATAAATCTATGCTTTGACATAGTTGTTTTAACTATATGAAATTATCCTTCAATAGGACTCGCCTATGCACATAGCCGTATAACATATTAAAGATGTAAAGTGTGTAGTACACATGAAGGTCAGTTGTAAGCATTTGATGAGAATTTACAAAACTTGGTTTTGTTCCCAGCATGACACTTAAATATATATATATGTGTAAGAAGAGGGGAGGCATTATCAGCTCTGTGATCTCTTATGATGGTGACAAGTTGGTAGGTAAGAAAGATGAGAGACAAAGGCATTAGAGCCCCTTATTCAAAGTTACTTTTTTTTTTGAGATATTCAATCTTTATACGCAGATTCCAAACTTCACAGTCAGTGTACACAGATGATTTCATTACTTGACTTGACATTCAGTATCTCATAAAGTTAGTCTTAACAATGCACTTTTACTATACAAAACATAGTGGTTTACTTCCCACAATCCTGTGGATTGGCTGGGTTCAGATGGGAAGATATAGGTGTCCTGTCTGAGTTGGTTTGATCAGGAATGATAACCTGAATGTTAGTCCGTCAGCTTTGAGTATCCTCATGAACTTCCTTGGCCTTGGTGTGCTCTTAAGATTGGTGTCTCCACCCACATGGTTTCTCATTATTCTGTAGCCCAGCATGGAATCTTGAAGTTTGTGGCAGTTTGCTTCTCAGATAATTCTTAGTACACACATGCTTATTTAATGTCTTTTCATGCCACATTTGATGTATTCCTAGTGGTAAAGCTAAACATGGTGGTTAAATGTAGAACTGATTGATTAAGGGATAACACATGAGAACAGACGGCCGAAGGCATGCTTCTTTGGGAGTCATTAGTGTAACAATACACCAGAGAGAGGATTTAGTGGGGGACTTCTGCCTCAGATAAAGTTCAAATAAAGAGTAAGGATGAAAGGTGAGAGAATTATGGTCTATTCTGATAAGAAAATCTTTTTTCTAAAAACATGGCTCTGCCTACTGTCTTTGAAAACTAGATAGCTATTGTAGAAGAAATTACATAGGAGAAAATAAGCTCCTCTGATTAGAAAGCCTCAGATATTTAGCAACTCCTTTAATTTTTTAAATTTAAATTCAAATATGAGTAAAATATATTTTGATCATATATACTCCTCCCTTCTCCAGTTACTCCCATATATCTTCCTCAAATCCCTGTCTTCTGTTATTATTATTGCTATTATTGTTGTTGTTGTTGTCATTTAAGTTAATGAGTACAATTAGTATTGGGCGATGGGCTGACTACTCACTAAGGTATGGAAGTATTCTCACTTGACATCTCATGTTTCCACAACAATTCATGCCTGAGCAGTCCATTCCCACAGTTCTTTGTTGTTTTATAGCGCAGTATCACTATTGCCTTTAATTTATCTTGTCTTTATATCCTCATGCTTTAGTTCTTAAACAATGTTAACTAGTACTGTGATTACTGCCGCTGGCCACCTCAGATGATGCGAGCACTTTGCAGAAAGAATGTTCTGCCAAGGTGCTGCCCTTGGTTTTTCATTGTGTACTGTATTTCTTAATGGAACATCCAACTTTGGGGTGACAGACCTATGCAGGGAGAGAGTACCTTGAAAATGTGTGTTTATGCTCTGTATTGGTCTTCTTCCCCTTATGTTTTGCATATTGCTCCCAGAGAGCATTTGAGCTTTGGAAGGTAAATGTCTTTCTCTGAATTTTTTTCTGAATCTTATAGGACCTGATGTCTTAGAGGAGAATGAACATATGAAATGTTTAGGGAGGCAAACTCTCTGTGTTATGCTGTAATTCTGAGTATACAATATGATTATTGGCATCTATATCTAAACTTGCATAACACTTTGTTCTTATTGGCAATGTCTCTTTCTTTTATTTTTTCTTTTATTGGATAATTATGTAATTTACATTTCAAATGTTATGCCCTTTCCCAGTTTCTCCTCCAGAAACCCCATATCCCACCTCCTCTACCCCTCTTCTATGAAGGTGCTCCCCCACCCACACACCTACTCCATCCTCCCTCCCCGGCCTGGCATTCTGCTACACTAGGGCATCAAGCCTGCACAGGAACAAGGGCCTCTGATCACAATGATGTACTACAAGTCTATCCTCTGCTACATATGCAGCTAGAGCCATGGGTTGCTCCATGTGTACTCTTGGGTTGGTGGTTTAGTCCCTGGGAGATCTGGGAGGTCTTTATGGTTGATATTGTTGTTCTTCCTATGGGGTTGCAAACCCCTTGATCTCCTTCAGTCCTTTCTCTCACACCTCCATTGGTTGGCTTTCAGCATCCTCTTCTATATTTGTCAGGCTCTGGCAGAGTCTCTCAGGAGACAGCTAATCAGACTCCTGTCAGCCTTCACACCTTGCACCTGCAACATTGTCTGATTTTGGTGAATGTATATGGGATGTATCCCCAGGTAGGACAGTCTCTGTATGGCCTTTACTTCAGTCTCCGCTCCATACATTGTCTTTGTATTTTCTCCTGTGAATATTTTGTTTCCCCTTTGAGAAAGGACTGAACAGTCCACATTTTTTTTCTTTCTTCTTCTTGAGCTTAATGTGGTCAATGAATTATATCTTGGGTATTTGAGATTTTGGACTAATCTCCACTTAAAAGCGAGTGCATACCATGTGTGTTCTTTTGAGATTGAGTTACTTCATTAAGGATGATATTTTCTAGTTTAATTCCATTTACCTAAGAATTTCATGAAGTCATTGTTTTTAATAGCTGAGTAGTACTCTCTTATGTAAATGTCCTTCCTGTTGAAGGACATCTGGATTCTTTCCAGCTTCTAGCTATTATAAATAAGGTCGCTATGAACATACTATGAACATAGTGGAGCATGTGTCCTTGTTACATGTTGAAGCTTCTTTTGGGTATATGCACAGGAGTGGTATAGCTGGGTCCTCTGGTAGTACTCTGTTCAATTTTCTGAGGAACCATGAGACAGGTTTCCAGAGTGGTTGTACCAGTTTGCAATCCCCCCCAACAGTGGAGGAGTGTTCCTCTTTCTTCATATCCTTGCCAGCAGCTGCTGTCATCTGAGTTTCTGATCTAAGGCATTCTGACTGGTGTGAGGTGAAATCTCAGAGTTGTTTTGATTTTCATTTCCCTTATGACTATAGATGTTCAACATTTCTTTAGGTGCTTCCCAGCCATTCAATATTCCTCAGTTGAGAATTCTTTGTTTAGCTCTGTACCCCCTTTTTCAATAGGGTTATTTGATTCTCTAGAGTCTAAGTTCTTGAGCTCTTTATATATATTGGATATTAGTCCCCTATCAGATGTAAGATTGGTAAAAATCATTTCCCAGTTTGTTGTTTTCTGTTTTGTCCTGTGGATAGTGTCCTTTGCTTTACAGAAGCTTTGCAATTTTATGAAGTCCCATTTATCTATTGTTGATCTTAGAGCATAAACCATTGATGTTCTGTGTAGGAAACTTTCCCCAACGCCCATGTGTTCAAGGCTCTTTCCCCTTTCTCTTCTTTTAGTTTGAGTGTATCTGTTTTATGTGGACATCCCTGATCCACTTGGACTTGAGCTTTGTACAAGGTTGGAAGCATGGGTCAATTTGCATTCTTCTATATGCTGACCTCCAGTTGAATCAGCACCATTTGTTGAAAATGCTGTCTTTTTTTCACTGG
Source organism: Rattus rattus (assembly GCF_011064425.1). Taxonomy (NCBI): domain Eukaryota; kingdom Metazoa; phylum Chordata; class Mammalia; order Rodentia; family Muridae; genus Rattus; species Rattus rattus. The sequence goes on along the minus strand of NC_046164.1, from coordinate 65,077,439 downwards.
ATGGTTTTAGCTCCTTTGTTAAAGATCAAGTGACCATTGGTATGTGGATTCATTTCTGGGTCTTCAATTCTGTTCCATTGATCTACCTTTCTGTACCAATACCTTACAGTTTTTATCACTGTTGCTCTCTAATACATCTTGATGTCAGGGATGGTGATTCTCCCAGAAGTTCTTTTCTGGTTGAGGAGAGTTTTCATTATCCTGGGCTTTTGTTATCCCAAATGAATTTCAAATTGCTCTTGAAGAGTTGAGTTGGAATTCTGATGGGTATTGCATTGAATGTGTAGATTGCTTTGGGCAAAATCTCCATTTTTACAATAATCATCCTGCCAATTCATGAGCACAGGAGATCTTTCCATCTTCTGAGATCTTCTGCTTTCTTCTTCAGGAACTTGCAGTTCTTGTCATACAGAACTTGCTTGGTAAGAATCCCACCAAGGTATTTTATATTTGTGATTATTGTAAAGGGTGTCATCTCACTAATTTCTTCCTCAGATTGTTTATCCTTTGAGTGAGGAAGGCTACTAATTTGTTTGAGTTATTTTTATATCCAGCCACTTCGCTAAAATTGTTTAGAAATTGTAGGATTTCTCTGGTGGAATTTTTGAGGTCACTTAATTATATTATCATATTATCTGCAAATAGTGATATTTTGACTTCTTCCTTTCTAATTTGTATCTCTTTGATCTCCTTTTTTTTTTGTCTAATTGCTCTGGCTATGACTTTGAGCATTATATTGAATAGGTAGGGAGAGAGTGGGCAGCCTTATCTACTCTCTGATTTTATTGGGATTGCTTCAAAATTCTCTCCATTTAGTTTGAGCAACATCTGTTTATAAATATTCTAGTACCTTAGGGTTAGTTATTCAATAATGCTCAAAGCATCACTTCTCCTACTTATTTCAATTTAGCAAAATGATATTTGTCAGCAATATAGGTTTTCTTCATTCTTTGAACCATAAATACTTTTCTATTTTAATTCTGCTTATGCTGCTGCTGTTCCATCCACCAAGAATGTTCTTCCTTTTCTGGATTCTTATAGGCTTTCTCCAGGAAGAGCCCCTGCCTCAGTTCTGATCTAAATCGTTTCTTGGTTACCAATTTGGTGATATGTAAAAGAGATAAAGAGTATTGCTCTGGCTGTGCGATTTATTCTCATTTTATTGTAAGGAAATTAATCCCTCAGATACTCAGCTTTATAATAAAAATCACTATCTTTATTATGAGACTATGAATACTAAAATAGTCATGTCCAAAACAACAGGAGTAATTACACAATATAGCCTTTAGAAAGGGCTATAGTAGAAAAAGGCGTAGACATTTATATTCTCCATACTCACAAAGTATTGGATAATTTGCAATATTTTCCTTATGCCAATCTTATCTCTCCTCTCTTCTTTTTCATTATTTTATTTATTTACATTTCAAATGCTATTCCCTTCCCAGTTTCCCTCCTCTATACCCCTATCCTGTTCCCCTTCCCCCTGTTTGTATGAGGGCATCCCCCCAAAACTACTTCTGCCTCACTGCCTTAGCATTTCTCTGTACTGGAGCATGGAGCCTCTACAGGACCAAGGGCTTCCCCTCCCACTGACACCAGACACTTAGTTACATATGCAGCTGGAGCCATGGGTCCCCACGTGTGTACTCTTTGGATGGAAGTTTGGTCCATTTGTGTTTTGGGGGGTCTGGTTTGTTAATATTTTTGTTCTTCCTATAGGGTTGAAAACCCTTTCAGCTTGTTCAGTCATTCCCCTAACTCCATCTTTTGGGTCCCCATGCTTAATCTGATGAGTGGCTGTGAGCTTCTGCATCTGTATTGGTCAGTCTCTGGCAGAGCCACTCAGGGGACAGCTATACTAGGCTCCTGTCCGCAAGTGCTTCTTGGTATCCAAATAGTGTCTAGGTTTGGTATCTGTAGATGCGTTTGATCCCTAGGTGGGGCAGTCTCTGGGCTGTCCTTCCTTCCATCTCTGCTCCATTCTTTGTCCCTGCATTTCCTTTAGACAGGAGCAATTCTGGGTTAATATTTTTGTGATGGGTCGGTGGCCCCACTTCTCAGCCAGTGGTCATGCCTAACCTCTGGGTAGGGTCTCTACAGGTTCTCAGAGAACCTGTAGCACTCATCTCTTTTAATACTATGAATATTTATTTTTTGCTACAAGTGTGTGGTATAGGTGATTGTACAAGGATTTTATGTGTGAATGAGTTCATATGTATGTTTTCCTACATGTGTACATGTATGTAGAGGCCAGATTTCAATAACATGTCTTCTTCAATCCTTTATATTACTTTTTCAGGCAGTTTACTCATACTACTTTTAGCTTCTTTTCATCTAGACTAATTGGCAAGCAATAACAGGGATCCTCCATTCATTGCCTCCCCAGCACTGGAATGAGACATGTACATGCCTTACTTGTGTACTGTGTCCTTCTTGCTTATGTATCAAGCATGTTACTCTTTAAACTGTTTCCCTAGCTCCCCAAGTTCTGTCTTTATTTATATTTTAACTAACAATACTGTCTACATATTTTTGCATTGTGAATTGTATGAAATAAGATATTATCATTTAATGTATTTTATAATGGCCACTTCTTCCATTAGGCATCAATTAGAGAGGCTAAATTGATATGCATCAACAAAAAGAAATGAAGGAAATTAGGAAGAAAGGACAGAAGAAAAGGAAGGAGGAAGCAATTCGCAGATGGACTAAGGTGCTTTGCTAGGTAGACTTTGATGGTTATTACAGCAAATGCACATGAAATTGAGTTGCTGCTGAAACAGATCTGTACTTGGCACAGAAACTCCAGAGTGGATCAATATTTTAAAGAGGTCAATGAATAATTTTGAAGAAACTTTTAAATGACTTCACAACCTTCCTGAAAGTCTAAGACCTAATCATCTATTTTAATAGCTCTCTTCTCCTGCCATAGTTCAGTGCTTTAAGAAATAATATTTGATGGGGAAGATGGAATAAATATTCAACTGATTGGCAGCTGAAGTGGAAAAGCCATTTTTTTTTCAGTGAAATACATGCCAAAGAAATGTCTCAGGAGAGGTGGACTTGCCCAAAAATGTATAACCTGTCTTTTTAAAGAACCCTCCCTTTCTATTGGCTTTCCAGACCTGCCCATTCAATAGGAGTATCTGGGCATTTACAAGTCTCGATTACTCAAGCTACCAAGAAAAGGTCGCTCCCTGGAGGACTGTTCAGTATTTCTAGTAAAGATTTTCATAGATAGCAGATAATTTAGTATCCCTGCTTCTGAATCTATGCTTGGCTCACAGAACTCAGTCTCCTCCACGTCTCTCATTCTATCAAGTTCTTTCTTCTATTGCACAGCTAATTTGCACAGTCCCCATAGCTCCTCCTCCTTTACCTTAGAGTCTTCTGCTATTATGCACTTAACAATGTTTGTGCTGTGGTCCTGAGGTTATATGGCGTTTGTGTGGCTAGGCATTGAACGCAGAGAACAACTGTTGTATCTAATTTAATAATTTTAAGATAGTAGATAGAAACACCTGAAATTAGAGGCATTTGTGATACATATGAATACCAATGATTTATAACAGGTTTGTGCACATAATACAAAAATCTACAAAATAAAGAACACTCATAATTATATTTGGTTAAGGTATTGTGCTCTATTGTGTATTGTTTGCCTTGTTATTTTGGTCAAGTGACCTGAATAAGCACCCTTTCACATGGGGGATATGGATATGGAATCTTTCTGTTTTTCCCAGTGGGTTTGTAGGCAGGGATATGGAATTGTGAAATGTGACGAGAAGAGAGAAGTCAAGGTAGGTTTTTTTTCCTTTCTCAGGGACTGTTTTGGTCATGTTTTCATCTTCATGACTTAGCATACATTTGCAGGGTCACCTTGATTCTAACTGCCACTGGGCACAAGTCACAGTTTCTAAGATTTTTCGCAGTTTTCTTTCATGTTGCTTTCTCCTGAATGGCTCTGGTATTTTGCTCATCTCTAGGTTTCTGTGCCAAGTATGCCCATGCCTGCTCTAACATGCAGGTACACCACCTCTTGTATTAAATTTCTTTGAAAATTCCATGGATTTTTGTTTCTTCAATGCTTCTGTCACAGAACAACTGTTTCAACATGTGTCTTTGGAGATTTTTCTCAGTAAATTGTAACAACAATAATAACAACAACAACAACAACAACAACAACAACAACAACAACAACAACAAGAGACTGTTCATAAGTTGTTCAGTGAAGGACATCAAGAAAAGGACCACCATGATTCAAAGATAAAACATTTTCAGTTACCTCTAAGGAAAGACCAATGGCATATTCACTTTCTAAACAGTTTTATAGCAGTGCATAGTAATACACCACATGTTGAATACATTGACATATGAAAGTAACAATTTGGAACCTGAAATGGCATTTCGAAACTTATAAGTTAGTTTCTGCTTTTCCTTTACTAAACGATTTTCTATATGTTGTTCATGCTTCCAGGACTCCATTCAATCATCTAGAGGTTTCTATTAGCTCTTCTCACCACTACAAATTTTATGATATTTGCACTCACATTTCAGAATATGTTCAGAATTTGGAGCTATAATAAACTATGTTCTTTCTTTATGCAGTCATTGAACTTTAAATGATAATAAATACTATTACCTTAAATTATACGTTTATCTTTAAGAGATTCAATTCTGAAAATGGCAGGATATATCTTATAAAAATAATTGCTGCCACATAGGACTTATAAATTCTATAAAAATATTTTTAAAACAACTTAAAGCATTAGAGAAGGAATAAGAATAGAAACAGAAATTAAGCCATTTTCTGAAAGACAACAAGCCCTCTTATTGGCATTAATATTCACATACTTATGCTTCAAAGAAGTGTCCATGGTCCATGGAATATATTGGGAAAAGTCAAGCAATGGTCCATTATGCATCACCTTAAGGAATGACATTAGTAAGGTCTGCTTACTAAGGTATGAAATAGAAGCTCATCCTAAGAAAAGCGGAATGGAAAACATCTTGAATTTCCTAAAGGCTTCCCTCTGTAGAATATAAATCTGAATTTATACAAGTTTTTGTTGATCATATCTAGATGGTCTTTCTTCTTAGAAAAAAATATCAATTCATAATTCAGAGACGAAATTCAAGTCTCTCAAGTACAACCCCTCATAATCTGAGCACAATAAAACTCATAGTATTTAGGAGGAAAAATCTCGCATGTGGTAAAGAAGAAAAAGAACGGACTGAAGATCAACCTAACAGTTTTACTGCGCCTAAACATTGTACACGTATGTGCCTGCCAGGGTTCCAGTCTAGGAAGAGGTGTGTGATTATAATTTTTGTTAAAGGAAAATAAGATATGCAAGTCAAACTAATGCTGATCCAAAGAATGAAGTTTCAGTTATCCCACTGCTAGCTTCTAAAACATATTACAAAATTATTGAAATAAAATGGCCATAAAGCAATGGCATAGAAACAAGTAGAATAATATAAACTATAAATAAAGTTGAGGACTTATGCTCATTTAACATTTGTGAAAAGGTGCACAGACCACATAATGAGAACAGAAGAATTTCTTTAGCAAATGAAGCTTAAAAACTTGTTATCCTTGTGCACAAAGAAGAATACAACTCTTCCATATTTGTACACAAAAGTCAACTTAAAGTGGGTTGAGGACATAAAGGGTAGGCATCTACCTGACTTACCTGATGGGTGAATGGCAAAATGCTGCCCAATAAATGTAATAGACTACTCTTCATTCCACAAAAAAGCTAGTTCTCATCAGTGTCATTAGAAAAGTAAACGTTAAGGATATTATGACCAGTGAATATTTTTATGCTGAAACAAACAAATACTATATGATTCCATTTCTAAGGACAGCCAATCCATAGCAGCCACCAAGGGCAACCACCAGTGAGGACAGAGAATGACCAATGGTATTTAGCAGGTAGAGAGTTTCTGTTTGGGAACTATTCTAGAGGTTGTGTGTATAACAATGTGAATGTATATAATAATACTAAATAATAAAACTTAAATACATAGGATAATAAGTTGTGTTGTCTGTATAATGATGTTAAACAGAGATGAAAGAAAGGGCTGCTAAGACTGTCTTCTGTTCTTGCAGAGAACCCAAGTTCCATTCTAATACCTAGGTCTGGTGGTTCATGTAACTCCAGTCCCAGAAGATCTGGTGTCCTCTCTGGCTGCTTTAGGCTTCTGCATCACTCACTCACACACACACACACACACACACACACACACACACACACACACACACACACACACACACACATGTGCGCGCATGCACGCACATGCACACGCACACACACACACGCACACAGAGAGAGAGAGAGAGAGAGAAACAGAAACAAAAACAGATAGATACAAAAGAGACATACATAAACATAAATAAAAATATTTTTAAAATATTAAAGGAGAAGAAAGAAACCACATACGTTGACATGTGAATGTCAAAACTGAGGCCAAGTTTCCCTTGGGCACACCTGTATGATACAGAAAGCAGTTAAATGTTAAATGAACAGGAACGTCCAATATAGATAATCAAATATACTTTAAATGCTATTTGCTAAAAGGACATCAGAATGAAAAACAAGCACATAAAAGGCCCTCAAAATAGTCAATCAGGACATGTAAATTTAAACGCAAACAGCATACAGTTTCACCCTACTGAGTGTTGGTGTGAGCATGGGCCAATTTCTCTCTACTCCTACTGTTTAAAGACTCTCTCAGAGAGGCAGCCTGCTGCTCCTCGTTCTAAATTTAGAAGATGGAAATTTAATCTGATGGAAATCTTTTGTCAGATTAAAACATTGACTCACTTCAGCATTCCACCTTTCTCTCTGGCAGTGTTTTCATAGCTAAATTGATCCTCTCCGTCAGTCCCTACAGCTTTGATAATTAAATGTCTCTGCACAGCTGTCTAGGTCACCCAGCTGCCTCCCTCCTATAAGTTTCTCTCTGGCTCGGTGCCCTCAGGTGCCCTCAGGATGAATGGGGAGGGTTTATTGAGTCATCATGCTGGTTCAGTCTGATGAAGCCGCTGAGTGGTGTGGGGTGGGGCAGTCATTTTATTATAATTCATATGAAAAACAGGCCGAAGTCAGCCTCTGTGTATATTGAACAAGCAAGTAGAACTCAAATCTCTATTTATACTCTAGGAATCAAGATTTCTTTATTAAGTTGGGTACAGTGAAGGGTCTTGCTACTGAGCATAAGTGGTTGAGGTATATTTCCTCAGCTCACAGAGCTGGTAAGAATTTATCGAAGACTTGGCAAGAGTTTTTGTGTGAATTTCTTGCTACCTAGACATACAAGTGTTTATTCTGTATTCAGAGTTGAGTCCATTAGCCTATTGTCACTTAGTAGAGAGTAAATAGATTCAGAGCTTAAGAGGAGTCATGGGGAGATCACAATGCATTGATGTCAGCTGAGGAGCGAAGGAAAGGAGGAGGTTTGAGCAGGAAGTGTGGCTATCTTTGGGATAAAGCAAGCATTTCTCTCTGTGCCATTCATATAATAAGGGACATGAATGTTTTTCATTGCTGTGATGAGGATGATAGCCCAGGATGTGTAGTCAATTACATTATCTTCAAAGCATAAAGAACATGGATGATACAAGTAAGGTTCCTGCCATAAAATCACATCACAATAAGGTGGGGAAGGGGGGCTACCATACATTTCACAACAGTTTCTGTTTTTGTGATCAGGATTTAAGTTTTTTATGGGTTTTTAAATGTGTATTTAGGATAAAAAGTAAGAAACTTGTTATGGAGAATATTTGGGTAGAACAACAGCCCAGATCTCTTATGCTTTAAAAAATTTCAATAGTATCAATCTGCTATAATATTCACTCCTTTAAAGTAATTCAACAAATTTTAGATTAATCAGAAAACTATGTAGCCTTCACCACAATCTATCATTGGTATATTTTCTTTACTTCTACCCACAATTACGTTAATAGACACCTTCATTTGACCTGCCCATGGAAACCAATCATCTATGCTTCTTCATCATGCATATTCTAATAACTTTTTCAATTATTAATTTTTATCTTCAATTTTTATTTTATTTTGTTGCTGTTCATTTCTTGTGTTTGTTGTTGTTAGATATGTTTTTGCTGTGGAGCTCAGGCTGACATCATCTTTGTGCTTCTGCCTCCAAAGAAGTGACTGACATCAGAGGCATGGGTTATCATCCCTGGCTCAAACTTTTTCTTTTCTTTTCTTTTTTCCTGTTGACTTAGATTTTTAACACACACACACACACACACACACACACACACACACACACACACACACATATAGATATAGATATATGTGTGTGTGTGTGTGTGTGTGTGTGTGTGTGTGTGTGACCCTAGCACATCAAGTCACTTCCTCTCCCATTGAGAAACACAGCTAGAATATATCCCACATAGAGGCAACAGCTTTTGGGTTAGCTCCTGTTCCAGTTGTTTGGGACCCAAATGAAGACTAAACTGCACATCTGCTACATATGTACAGGGAGGCCTAGGTCCAGCCAGTGTATGTGCTTTGGGTGGTGTTCAGACTCTCAGAGCCCGAGGGGTCCAGGATAGTTGACTTTGTTGGTCTTCCCGTAGAGTTCCTATCCCCTTCAGCACCCTCAATCCTTCCTACTATTCTTCCATAAGCGTTCCCAAGCTCCATCCACTGTTTCACTGAGAGTGTTTATCTTTGTGAGTCAGCTGCTAGGTGGAGCCTCTCAGAGGACAATATGCTCCTGTCTGTAACCATAACAGAGTATCATTAATAGTGTTAGGGACTGGTGCTGGCCCATGGGATGGATCTCATGTTAAGCCAGTTATCGGTTAGCCATTCCCTCAGTATCTGTTCCATCCTCTGTCTGGCCCAAACTTCTGTGTAGGTAGAATCAAGCAATGTGTTGGAATTTTAACCTTCATTCTTTTACTAAGAATTATACCTTCTATGTTCGTGTAAGAACTAATAATGAAACAATGAAATATTTGGTATGACTAGACTAATCTTCATTCATTCACCAGTCAATAAACATTTGACACATTCAAACATTCTTGTTGGTATTAACAGTGCTAATTTTGTTACAGCCATTCTATCTGATGTGAAGTGATACTTTATTTTGATACTTTTAAATGGGTAACAAGACTACACATACTTATTCACCAGCACACTCCTAAAACTCGGGACATGGATGTCACTGACTCTTTTGCCTGTTCCTGGGACCCTTTGCTTCCAAATGGGTTGTTTTGTCCAGTGCTGATATGAGGAATAATGCCTAGTCTCACTGAATCTTGTTACGTCATATTTGGTTGGTATTAATGGGAGGCATGGTTTTTCTGAAGGGAATCAGGGAGGCAGTGGATCTGGGTGAGATGCCAAGTGTTGCATGAGAAAAGAATTTAAAAGATGAAAAAAAGGAGGTGGGGGTTAGGCAAGAGAGTCACTGCATGGTCATGGTTAGCCTGCACTACACGGGAAATGCCAGAATAGCATAGTAAGATCCTGTCTCAGAGATAATTGCAAAGAAAGAGTTTCCTTTAGAAGAATTTGAGAGAAATCTCTTGCTTGAATAGGAAGAAGGCTAGTCCTTTCACCTTCTTCACAGCCCATATAGTAAGAATCAAATTCCTATGTAGATTTTATTATGAGAGGTAACTAGCGGCTTTAGCAGGAACCATAGGAAACCACCTTTTACATTCTACCATCAAAGGCCCCGAAATTTTATCCCTGCCATTTCTCATATGAAGGCAAAGTCATTTCTTCACTGGTAAAAGAAGTGGGTTCACTCCATCCTTCTCCAGCCTTCATTCCTGAGTTGTTTTTTTTCACAAACCACATGAGATCAGAATTCCTGCTTGTTAGCATAGTATAATACTTCTGCTTCTTCAAACAGAAGTAGGTAATTCTCAATTTGATCAACAACAAATAGCAATCCACTGATTCGTCTTTCTGAATGAATTAAGCATGCCAGTATTTATGATGCTCACCAAGGAAATTAATATTAAATTACTTTTTTCCCCTGAGAGTTTAGGGGACTATGCCTTATTTACCTCCTAATTCAAAGAACAAAAACATGAAGTAAATTTGAAAATTGTCAGTTATTTCCCACAGCTCACAGGATGTAGTCTTATCTAAAGTACAGTCTTTTGCACTTTCCTTCCTGTGGAACAGAAGTGTCCAAGAAAAGCTGTCTGTAATCTTCCCTGAAAGTAAGGGAGTAGCTGAAACATTCACCTAAGATTTCGAACACACTGGTTGTATCCTGAGGCTCTCACTTCTGTCTTCCCTCTTTCAAGGCAACACTATAATTTCTTCAAAATTAGAAAACACAGAAGCAGATTCAGAGATCACAAATAGGTTATGCATCTTGAAGTTCTTGCTAGATTTACTGATGACTAATGTCTCCTTCATGAAACTAATCTCTAAACACTGGACTGATGCATTAATTTCTATTGTCCAGAAACCAATGCAAAATAATAAAATAAAATGAATAGAGAAACAGAATTTTCAATTAAAGGAACAACAGAAATGTCCAAAAAGTCAATTATAATGAGTGGAGATACTTGAGTCACCTGACTGGGTGGTTTAAATGGAAGTCAGATCTACAATTTACTACTTAGAAGGCTGAGTCAGGAGCACTGTAAATTCCAGGTCAACGTGGGAGTATAAGTCACGTTGCGATTGGCTTCTCCACCAGGGCCAGAACAGTGGCCCTAATACCTTCTTACACCCTTCAGCCTACCTGCCTCCTGGGAGGTCTGCAGTGACTAGGGACACATATAAGACTCCCTCCCAAATACCCATTCCAGTTGGAACATGCACAGAGCACAGCTAACTGGCGACCTACCCACCCTGACAAGTTCCATCTTCCTTCTGGTCTTCTTCTCCATCTGGGCCAGATCAGCAGGCCAACATCCTCCCACATACCATAATCTGCCTGTATTCCAGGAGGTATTCAGTAACCAGGGACGCAGCCTACCTGTCTCCCCGAAGGTCTACGATAACTAGGTACACAGGAGGTTTGCCTTAACCAGGGCACAGGCCTGCTGATTTACACCTACATCTGAAACTGGGGCAGATCCTGCCCCTGGAACCCAAAGCCTGCCTGCCTCCCAGGAGCTTCCCCTAAACCAGAAATATAGGACATCTGCCCTAATCAAGAGAAAGGATGGCCTGATCTAACCAGAAGGGCATCCTTCCCCAAACTAGAGACAGCATTGCCTGCCTCCAATGAGACCAGTTCTACTCTAGGTCACAGAGTTCTATCTGCCTCCGAAAAGGCCCCTGGATTCAGTTATAGACAACTAGGCCAGATAACCCCAGAGATAACCATATGGCAAGAGACAAGCACAAGAACATAATCAACAGAACCAAATGCAATTAGACACCATCAGAAGGCAGTTCTCCCAACACAGCAAGCCCTAAATATCCTAACACACCAGAAAAGCAAGATTCTCATCTAAAATCCCAACTCCCTTATAAAGGATATAAAGAACTCCCTGAAGGAAATACAGGTAAACACAAGGAAACAGGTAGAAGCCCTTAAAGAGGAAACAAAAAAAAAATCCCTTAAAACAATACAGGAAAATTCAATTAAGATACAATTAGGCAGGTGAAACAGTTGAACAAAATGGTCTGAGATCTAAAAATGGAAATAAAACCAATTAAAAAAATCACAAAGGGAGGCAACAATGAAGAAGGACAACTTATGAAAGAGATCAGGAGCTACAAATGCAAGCATCATGAACAGAATACAAGAGATAGAAGAGAGAATTTCATGCATAGAAGAGATCATAATAGACATTGACACATTGTTCAAAAAAATGCAAAGTGTTAAAAGCTCCTAACCCAAAATATCCATGAAATTCAGGACAAAATGAAAGCATCAAACCTAAGAACAAGAGACATTAAGAGGGTGAAGACTGCCAACTCAAAATGCCAGGAAACATTTTCAACAAAATAATAAAAGAAAACTTTCCTAACCTAAAGGAAGAGATCTATAAAAGTAAAAGAAGCCTACAGAACATCAAATAGATTTGAAGCAGAAAAGAAACATTCTCTTGTCACATTATAATCAAAACACAAAATGCACACAACAAAGAAAGAGTTTAAAAGCTGTAAGGTAAAATGTCCAAGTACCATAGAAAGGCAGACCAATCATATGTACCTCAGAGTTCTCAACAGAAACTCTAAAACCCAGAAGATCCAGGACAGATATCATTCAGAACCTTAGAGAACACAAATATTAGCCCAGGATACTACACACAGCAAAATTCTCAATCATCCCAGATAGAGAAACCGAGATATTCCATGACAAAAGTTAAACAATACCACCTCGAGCAGCAAAAATTACAGGATGAAAGAATCATTGGTCTTTAAATCTCTCAACATCAATGGACTTACTTCCACAATAAACAGACACTAGTTAACAGACAGGATGTGTAAACATGATACAGCATTTTGCTGCATGCATGAACACAGTTCAGTGACAAGACAGACACTACCTCTGATTGAAGGGCTGGAAAAACATTTTTTAAACAAAGGGTCCTAAGAAACAAGCCAGAGTTGCCATTCTAATATCCAACAAAATAGACTTTTTTCTAATAGTTACTATGAGATGAGGAAGGACACTTCATATTCATCAAAGGAAATATCCACAAGAAGAAATCTCAATTCTGAACATGTATGCTCCAAATGCAAGGGCACTCACATTTGTAAATGAAACTTTCCTAAAGCTCAAAGTACACATTGCACCTGACACAATAACAGTGGAAGACTTCCACACCCCACTCTAAACAATGGACAGGTCATTGAAATAGAAACTCAACAGAAACAAACAGAAGTTATGAAACAAATGGGTTTAACAGATATCTACAGAACATTTCACCCCAAAACAAGAAAATATACCCTATTCTCAGCACCTTATGGAATCTTCTCCAAAACTGACCATATCATTAGTAAAAAAAAATTAGTCTCAACTGATACAAAACAATGGAAATAATCTCATCAGAAGTCTCTCGAATGACCAGGAAGTGCTTAAAGAAATGTTTAAAATCCTTAGTCATCAGAGAAATATCAGAGAAATGCAAATCAAAAGGACCCTGAGATTATACCTTACATCAATTGGAATAGCAAAAAAAAAAAAAACAAACAAAAAAAAAAAACAAAACTCAAGCTACAAGTAGAGTCTGGTGAGGATATGTAGAAAACAGAACACTCCTCCATTGCTGGTGGGATTGCAAACTGTTACAACCATTCTGGAAATCAATCTGGTGGTTGCTCAGAAAATCGGAAATAGTTCTACATGAAGGCACAGCTATACCACTCTTCAACATATACCCAAAATATAACCCAGCATATCAGAAAGACACATGCCTCACCAGGTTCATAGCAGCCTATTTGTAATAGCTAGAAACTGGAAACAATCCAGATGTCCCTTAACGGAAGAATGGATACAGAAAATGTGGTTCATTTACACAAAAGAATAGTACTCAGCTCTTAAAAATGAGGGTGTCATGAATTTTGCATGTAAATGGAATGAAGTAGAAAATATCATCCTGAAGTAGGTTACTCAGACACAAAAGACATGTATGGTATGTACTCACTGATTAGTGAATATTAGCCAAAACCTACAGAATACCTAGGATACAGCTCACAGACCATAAGAAGTATAACAAGAAGAAAGGTCCAAGTGAGGAAGCTTCAATTTCACTTAGTAGGGGTAAGGAAATAATCGTGGGAGGCAGAGGGATGGAAGAGATCTATGTGGGAAAGGGGAGAATGAGGGGAAAGGGGGAACAGGATCAAGTATGTGTGGGACAGGAGAGAAGCCCAGGGGGAGAAGAGAATGAAAGGAGATAAGCAGCATGGAGCATGGGAGGTGAGGGAGAGAGGAACCCTCAAGAGAGTACCAGAGACCAGGGAGGTGATAAACTCTAAGGACTCAATGGCAGTGACCTCAGTCAAATGTCCAACCATAGGGAGAGGGAACTGGAAGAGTCCACCTCTAGTAGGTATAGAGGGCCTCAAGCAAAAGTATAGGATTACTAACCCACAGTCAAAATTTCTGAACCAGAATTTTTCCTTCTAAAAGAATTGCAGAAAAAATGGAGAAGAGACTGAATGAAAAGCTATCCAATGACAGGCTCAACTTGGATTCATCAAGTGGGAGGGTACCAATGCCTGACACTATTACTGATGCTTGGTGTGCTTACAGCCTTACATGGCTTTCCTCTGAGAGGTCCTACCAGCAGTTGACTGAGACAGATGCAGATACTTTCAACCAATCAATGACCTGAAATTGGGGACTCCTGTGGTTGAATTAGGGAAGATTGAAGAAGCTGAAGGGGAGGGCAACCTGTAAGGAAGATGAGCAGTCTCGACTAACCAGGACCACAGGAAGCTCCCAGAGACTGAGCCACTAACCAGGCAGCATACATCAGCAGGTCTGAGGTCCCTGATGCATATTTAAGAGGTACGCCTGGTATGGCCTCAATGGGAGAAGATGAGCCTAATCTGGAGAGACTTGAAGCCTCAGGGAAGTAAGAGGCCTAGTAGGGGGTGAGCACCCTCTCAGGGACAAGAGGGAGGAGAAATGGGATGAGGAACTATGGGAGGGAGGACAGAAAGGATAGGTAATGCCTTGAATGTAAATTTAAAATAAATAAACAACAACAATAAAAACAAAACAAACAAAAGCAACCAACAACAAAAACCTTACAAGCGAAATAAAAGGAAACAAACTTATGACGGAAGTCAATAATTCAAAATAAGGATCAAGAGAATAATGCATGACAAAAAAATAAATCCAAAGAGATAGAAAATGTCAAAAAAAAAAACACTCAGAAGTTACCAGCCACAGAGTAAACTTAATTTGAAAATGCAGTAAATATATTCAATAGCACTCCAAACAGAGAACAAATACCTGACCTGGCATGGGGTTCTTTTTTTCACTTACCAATGGTGATAGATAATAGTTTTATGACATACACAATATTATACTCTACAATGTAAAGTCAGCATTCTGCAGAAGCCATCAGTTTTAATGATCCTCTCCAGAGTGCTGAGTTCTGTCTCTATCTTCTACTCTTTCCCATTTTTCTCTCTGAACACAAGTTTCCCTGAAAGCAAATGGTCTCACTTGATCTGAGATCCACTCAATGACTACTTTCTTCCCTACCTTAAGTAGATCATTTCCCTCATGTGAGTAATTATTTTGGTTCTATCTTTCTAGGGGCTTACTCTGACCCTCTGACTTTCCTTTTCCAAAAGCACTTGGAATGTTCATGTTATTTATTGATTACATATTACAATTACTGTCAGTTTTAATTATTCTTTACTGAAATGTCAACATCACAGTGGCAGAAGTGTCCATCCATCTTGTTCACTGGTGTATTCCCATAACCCTGGAGTGCCTTTTATTGGCACAGGGAAAATGTGAGAATGACAGAGCTTGACCTAGAAAATGATGAGTAGACATACAATACAATGATGTGTCATGAAATTTGGTTGATGGTAGTTGTGGGTCAATGAAGGATGGAGATTCCTAAGTGATACCTAACTTTCTGGAACAAAGACAGATTAGCTGAAGTTGATATTTATTTAGCAAGAAGGAAAAGGATTGCCACAGAAATCAATGTTTAGATAGATAACTAGAAGACACCCAAGCTACAAACCATAGAAATGGGCTTTGTGGACATTTTAACATGAAATGAGAGGACAGAAATAAATATACAGCTAGGCATATATGCTGGCATTTAAAATGGATTTAGAAAACCAAAGCCACTAAAGATAAAGAGAAGCACGGTGGGCAAGGTGATGCTAGGAAGAGGGCAGTGTGGGGCTAGGGAGAGGGTTTCCCAGGGAACAGAGAAGCAGCATATGGTAGAAGCATGAACAATACAGTCAATTCCAACAATGATTATGGGGTGCCAACCAAGGCCCAGTCAATCCTGAGTGAAGACTGCATTTGAAGATGAGTTGTCTAACAGCATAAAACAAGTAAGTGACCCATGGGCAATGTGTAAAGGATTCTTTTAAGGAGGTGGGTAAGCACATTTTATTTGTTTGTATTTAGACTGTGGTGGTAATGGAGTTGGAAGATGATATATTAGTAGAGAGAAATAAATTGAGTCAAAGTTTTAATTTCATGAGAAATGGTATATTGAATAAAAAAGAGAGAGGGCATGCGTAGATTATAAGATGATAGCGAAATGAACCTGAAGATTAAATGTGGTGCTAAGAAGAGAAAGTTTCTGTTGAGCATCTCTATTCATCTCTGTGTGTGGAGAGAGGAATAATGCCTTTCACTTAAGGGTGATACAACATAGACTGCAGTTTAAATATAAGAGGGGAAAGTTTGTAAAAATACAGTTGAGTACTAGTTAGTGATGTGCAGTGCTAGGAACTAGGTGACTGGGGTTTATGTTATCAGATTTCTCTGGTAGAAACTCATTCTTGCCTACACATTTTGAGACCTATGGCAGAGTTCTCTGCTGCACCAAATCCCTTCCTACTACATGATTTTGGCTAGGCTACCATTTGTTTTGAATTATCACAAAGCAATTATCCCCTTAAGGTAGGCACCACTTCCCTATCTTGTAGAATAGCATGGACCTTGATTTATTTCTTTATCACAGTACCTGTGAATTTATTCATGGATTCTTTTAATTTATCTCACTCATATAAACTAGTAACTCATTTGGCAGTACCATATTGAATTATCACTCCACCCTTAAATCCCATCATGGTTAGTATAACACAAGTGATCAAGTTTCTCAATCAGTTGAATAAATTGTATGGTGGGGACACCAACCAGAAAATGCTTACTCTAAATGACATGATCATGAAAGAATAAGATGAATTTTGACTCAATTGTGAAAGTAGGAAATTAAAGGTAAACAAGGGAAAGTTAACCCAAGCAAATAAATACAAAAAGAGTGGAATTTGCAAAATAATATTATGTAAATGGAAAATAAATCCGAGAACTGGGTTTTCACACACTTTAATGAATTAGATGCAGCATTGAACACTTGGGCCCAAGGAAATAGAAAGATGGATGGTGTGAAAATACTAAAGGCTCATAACAACAGGCAGCATTCAGTGTAGATAGTTTAAAGAAATAAAATGTGTATGTGAGTGCGCGCGTGTGTGTGTGTGTGTGTGTGAGAGAGAGAGAGAGAGAGAGAGAGAGAGAGTTTTAAGTTTGAAAATAGTCAATAAAAGGTTTTCAGAATATAAAAATGTTCTAGTATTTGATTTGTTGTTTGCTTGCTTTATTTTGTTTTGTTTTCAATTTGAAGCAGGAAATCAGAATGGACAAATAATTGCCAGCAATTTGTCTTCTTGCGGATCCTCCGAGGACACCCAGGCAAAGCCACAAAGTGAATACAATCGATTTTGTGCTCATTTTTCATTGTGAATTTCTCATTGATATGAAGAATGGAATGTAAAAATAGGAGGAAACTGGCACCAGTAAATAATTCTTTCCTTAGTCTTGAGAGTTTCAAATTATATTGAAGAGGATATATGAATGAATAAAAGAGCTGTTAACAAACATCCAGTTGTAAATAGAGTGAAGTGGGGGCTTAAAAGATCCTGTGGAGACTTATTTCTGCTTGAAAATAACCAAAGGGAAGGACTGAGGGGCTGGCGCACAGCAGGTACATATTTAAAAACCATTAATTACTCTGAGAAGTTTTGGTAAGGCAGCAATGTGTTCAATAAGCTTCCTGTGTGGCTTTATCAGTTCCTGTTGGGTTGAGCTGCCAGGGCCCCAGAAAATTCTCATCTATGAGGAAAGTCAATATGCTGTCCTGTCTGTTCTCAATTCAATGTCTTTTCCAAACTTCACAATCACTAAGGGAAATATTAAGAAGGGGGAGCCATTTTGGCATTGGTTTTTCCTTGCATGACTTTACAATATTTACCTACAAGCATCTTGTGGAAATTCTTTCTTTCTTTACAAACTCAACCCAATTAAAACCATTTGGACAAGAGCAGGTAATTAATTTGATTAATTAAAAGAATCCTGGGAATGTTTTATTTTAGTATTGAACATGGAATGAAAGGTCATCAAACATCAGCAGGATTCTCTTTCATGTGTTCATCCACATTTTCTTTGCAATTTACATTTTTCCTAGTGTAAACAGATTGATTGATTCACTTTGATAGAGAAATTTCTGCAAGAGAACCTATTTCATATTTTTCTTAGATATTATATTTACACGTTTCTTATACTTAAGATGACATACATCTTTCTCCATCTCTGTTTGTCTAGTTCTCTCTCTCTCTCTCTCTCTCTCTCTCTCTCTCTCTCTCTCTCTCTCTGTGTGTGTGTGTGTCTGTGTGTGTGTGTGTGTGTGTGTTGTGTGTGCATACATATTTCTTCCTCAATACAAGAACACAACCTGTTGATTCTGTATAATACTACTTGTCTGCATGCTTTTAGGGCTAACTCTTTGGGACTAGGTATTCAATTGGTGTGCTGTTTCCTGGTGAGGACTCTTACTTCTGCTTCCATGGTTATATAGTTTATAGCTTATAGCTCACAGTTTATGTTTATATTTTTATGTAAAATATGGGTGTGCAGCTTAGTTTTTATCAACTTGAAAGAAACTAGACTCACTTGGAATAAAGGAATCTCAACTGAGGAAACACCTGCATCAGATTGTCCTGAGGGCAGGTTTATGATCATACCACTCCTGGGTTTGTTGTCTTGGGTCCCTGAAGAGTGTAGAGCTGAGACGATATGACAACTAAGCCAGTAAGCAGCATTCCTCTAATGTCTTTACTTTAGTTCCTGCCTTCAGGTTCTTGTCTTGAGTCCCTGCTCTGCATTCCTTGATAACATAGTGAAACTTGTAGAACAAATAAACTCTTTTATCCTTCATATTAGTGTGATCAGTGTTCAATCAATACATTTTTTTCTTCTTTTCATTGGAACGTTTTTATTTACATTTATGTTACCCCCTTCCCTCCACCTAACCATCCACACCTTCCTGCCTCCCTCTTCTTTTTGTGGGGGCTTTTTACATTTTTATTTATTCTTTGAGAATTTCTTACTGTCTTTTTCTGCTCTTAGAACTCTTCTCAGCTTTCCATTTCCCTCTCCACCCAGCTCTGTATTCATTTCCTCTTAAAAAGACAATCCAGATCATGTGCCACTCTTCTCTTTATTGTCCAGGTATTGGGTTGGGGAGCAAGACAGAAGCGCTGAGGGCCAGCGGAGAGTGTGGTAACAGTCAATGGTGGGAGGTAGGAGGTAGGGGGATCCTCTAGAATGTACCAGAGACCTGGGAGGTGAGAAACTCTCAGGACTCAAAGGGGCACCGTGGAAGGGGAAGCCCTTGGTCCTGCCAAGGATGAACCCCCAGTGCAGAGGAATATGGGGGGGGGGCGCAAGGGATGTATGGGGGGAATACCCGTAAGGGAGAGGGGGAGGGGAGGGAATGGGAGCTTACAGACAGGAAACCGGGAAGGGGAATAACATTTGAAATGTAAGTAAAGAAATGTATCTAATAAAAAATTTAAAACTACATTGTATAAGTGCAGAAATGTTCTAAAATGCAAAGACATTTAAAAATCATATACTGATATTGGAATACTACAGCAAAGACAAGCATGACTGCTGCATAGGTGGTTTGCAAATCTGTGAAGCGTTCCACATAATTTGATTTGGATTGGCTTACCTTTTAAATTTATTCTTTAATCTTTTTTTACAGTCCAGACTTTTCCCCCCTCCTGGTTCACCCTCTGACTGTTCCACATCCCATACCTCCCCTCAGTCACAGCTCCAAGAGGATATTCGCATCCTTCCCAGCCCTTACCCCTACCCTCCTGAGTTCCGTACTTCCTGGGGCCTGGAGTTCTTTGCTGTTTAGATGCTTCTTCGCTGACTGAGTCTAGATCCGGAAGTCCTCTGCTGTGTGTGCTGGGAACCTCATATCAACTGGTGTATGCTGCCTGGTTAGAGGCTCAGTGTCTTGGACATCTCGGGGTTCCAGGTTAGTTGAGATTGCTGGTCTTTCTGTGGGTCACCCCCCTCTTCAGCTTCTTCCAACTTTTCCCTAATCCAACCCCAGGGGTCAGCAGCTTCTGTCCATTGGTTGGGTATAAATATCTGCATCTGTTTCTTTAATCTCCTTGTGGGGCCTTTTGGAGGGCAGTGGTGATTGGCCCTAGATGGTGATAGCATCAGTAATAGTGTCAGGTCTTGGGGCCTCCCCTTCAGCTAGATCCCAATTTGGGCCTGTCACAGGACCCCCTTTTCCTTAGGCTCTTCTCCATTTTTGTCTCTGCAGCTGATTCATCAGCAATTCCAGGTCAGAGTTTTTGGCTGTGAGATGACAACCCCATCACTTTACTTGATGCCCTGTTTTTCTACTGGAGGTGGGCTCTACAAGTTTCCTCTCCCCACTGAAGAGCATTTCAATACATTATTTTTTAAAAATGAGTTATGAAAAGAAAAACGCAAAAAATTTTAACCATTTAATCAAGTGGGCTTTCTATTGCTTGGTATTTTAAAAAGTAATTTCTAACTAAAAGTATGTTTTTGTAAGCTTGTACCAGTAATGGAAAAACACTAAATTCTATACAGACACTGAAACATTGGTTGAGTTAAAGCAATGACAATTCTCTGAATACAGACCTTAAGGAAGGATGTACCTCAGTGGATATCTGAGAAAATAAAAGCCATGGGTTTTCTTTGCAGCCAGGGGTAAATGGAATTTAAAACATCGCAGAAGGGGTGAGGGAGCAGAAACAATGGAAGGTAGCAGAAAAGCATGCTTGTTGTGAGACTGTCTTCTAGAAATGTCAGGGAAGCTACAATAATATAGAGTCTTATAGGAACTGAACAACAATGACGACAACAGACATTCAAACACGGAAGAGGAAAGTCTCAGAGGAAGACAAAGAACTATAATCAAGTAAGGGATACTGAGTGAATCTACCTCAGGAAAAAAACTCCTGCATTGCTTATCTAAGAGCAAGTGGTCAGCCGGAAACATCATATAAATGAAAAGGACATTATATGTAATGGGCAGATTGCCTTAAGGAGTTCAAGAGTACACACACACACACACACACACACACACACACACACACACACACACACACATAGGAACAATTAAAGAATAATAGGCCGTGAATCTGACAAAATTCTGAAACCCAGGGGATTGCATAACAGGATGGATTGGAATGAGGAAAGAAAAATGGAAAAAATGATATAACTATATTATAAATTAAAAATGAATGAAACAAAATTTAAAAAGACATGTAGATACTTTAAATTATGGTGGAGAATAAAGAAAGGGACACTTAAAAATTTGAAAGGATGTATATTTTACCTGAGGTCCATCAAACATTCATTATAACGTTTATCAGATTGGACCAATAGTCTATGGATTTATTTCCCTAGTCATAATTAGTCTGAAGCTCAAGAAAATATTCAGGTATTTTATCAACTATGAAAATATTATTTTCCACATTCATTTGCATTATATTAGAACACTCAAAGGAAAATATTTTTATCTTACTCAGTTGTGAAATTTTAGAAAGCTCACAGAGATAAAATGAAATCAGGAAACATTCTACAGCAAAATTCCAATTTTTGTCAAAACAATTTTGTATTCATGATAAACTCTCATTGTTGCAGTTCAACGTAGGTTGTACTGGAGAAGAGGGCACACCACTAAGGGACACAAATACATTCCCCGTAAGATTTCAAGAGAGAGCAACTAAAAAAGTAGATAGTAGAAGAAAATACTATCATAATAATTAAATATCAGACCAGAGAAGGAGAGCAGGTATAATTTCTCAGTGGGGAAATGAGCATGCAGCTGAGGTCTGAGAAAGTGAGCTTGGTCTAGGGATTCTGCAAGATGGCAGGGGAGAACCTACTCCCAAATGTTGTTGTTTGACATCCAAGAGTGTTTGGCATCCAGCACCTGTGCACACACACACAAACACACACACACACACACACACACACACACACACAAACACATGCACTGCCCTCAAACAAAGAAACATACATAGAGAAACACACTAAGTTATGAAGATAGAAAATGATTAGAGTAGACTACAAGGTGCTTAAAATACAATCAGATTTAAATATATGGTAATGCATTTGAAGATATCATAGAAATGAATAATTTTAGCAAAATATTAATTATGTAAATTGACTCCAAAATGTAGAAAAATTAAATATATGGTGGAAAAAGAGATAATTTAAGACTGTCAAATACTATATCAAAATGTTTGCTCTTGGTTGTGTTTTACAGCTAAATGATTTCAACTTATAGGTTTAAGAGTATAATAAGCTCTGGAAGCTGATTTTAATGTAATGAAAAGGTAGAGGCAAGGGCATAAATATCCACCTTGGGGGCTAGCTCCATCACTATGCTTTAATTCTCAAGGACAACATTTTAAAAGAGCTTCATTCTTACCTATGATTTTATATAGAGACTCTTTAAATGAATAGAAACAAAAAGTGTCTAATAGGAATTTCTTAAAATAAAACTCCATGAACTTATTTAATAGAAAGTCCCAGGAAAAATAAAGACATATTTAATACCATGCAAGCTAATTTACGGTATCATTTAAATGTACTAAATTAGAAAAACTATAAAACAATCATTTATGATTTTCTATAATGATGTGCTATAATATTTACATACATTTCCTAATCCATAATAATAATAATCCTTGACTGTTAATCATTTTTTAAATGGCTTCGCTAATTACAACAAAACGTTAGGAAAATAAGCTTTCTGTGTGAAATGCAATTAGAAATTAGAAACTGTTAAAGCTTAAATTTAAATGAATGTGAGTCCATATCCAATCATAGACACATGGTACAAGCACAGTTCATCTGTTCTTCACCTTTTAAACCTTGTGTACTGTTAACCATGTATGAAAATATTGCCAATTTGTCTTCGATGGTATTAGTGTGCAATTTGCTCCTCTTGGTTATAAATAAGTAAACATTTGCTTTTAAACTATTTGATCTCTCTTGCTAATTATTTATAGTATTGTATCAGTGAACTTGACACAAATTCGAGTCTTGTAGCATTTTAAATATTACCATAATGTAAATTTTCTGACTCACATTGTGTCAAAATCTAAAGAGAAAATTAAAATGTAGTTGAAATTTACTTGGAATTGCAAAACAACAGCATGTTAAATATGCTTTACTGGGAAGCAAAACCAGCTTGTGTCCTCATGTCATTTCTGGGATGAGGAAATACATTGGCTTGGGAAAAAGAGAATGGAGGTAGTTTGGAGCATTCTCAGGGCAATGTTATTTTTATGCTGAAGTAGAAGCATGGATTTTGTTCAGCAGAATAGGCATTTTAGACATGGAGTTAGCTGTAAGTAAGCAGATGTGGAGACCTCAAGATCTACTATGTTGACATCCAGCTTGATTATAGAGCAAAACTAGAACACAGGTCACTGGTTTTTATGTACAGATGTGTTTTATCTTCTTAGATCTCTCTCTCTCTCTCTCTCTCTCTCTCTCTCTCTCTCTCTCTCTCTCTCTCTCTCTCTCTGTGTGTGAATGGGGGGTTGAATACCATGAGTATACAGTACCTGTTGATACTAGACAAGTCATTCTACTCTTTGGACCTGGAGTTAACTGCAACATATTGGTTGACACGCATTCTTTTTTTTTTTAATTTATTTTTTTATTAACTTGAGTATTTCTTATTTACATTTCAAATGTTATTCCTTTTCGGTTTCGGACAAACATCCCCTAATCCTTCCCCTCCCTTCTTTATGGGTGTTCCCCCCAACCCTCCCCCTTGCCACCCTCCCCCAACAATCACGTTCACTGGGGTTCAGTCTTAGCAGGACCAAGGGCTTCCCTTCCACTGGTGATCTTACTAGGGATATTCATTGCTACCTATGAGGTCAGAGTCCAGGGTCAGTCCATGTATAGTCTTTAGGTAGTGGTTAGTCCCTGGAAGCTCTAGTTGCTTGGCGTTGTTGTTCCTAAGCGGTCTTGATCCCCTTCAAGCTCTTCCAGTTCTTTCTCTGATTCCTTCAACGGGGTAGACACACATTCTTACTTGGATGGATTCTTATTTGGCCCTTCACTTCACCTTGCATTATAACCATTACAACTTCTTCATAAATTTTAATGTAAAAATACAATATTTTTTCTTTTTCTTACTTTTATTACATTTGTCCCATGGCACTGAGACCCATTCCAGTTGTAATATAGAATTCCTCTCTTCAGTTTTCTTCAGATAGAGCTCACAATGAACATTATGCAGCATACCTACTGTGTGAAATCACATTGATTTTCCCCTAAGGTGAATGATTCATGGCTTGAGTGTTGAATTGTGTATATAATCCTTAGTTCCTTGGACCATGATTTTAAATGGATGTGCGAATGGTGTAATAATGATAATAGATGTCATAGTAGAGTAGGCTGGCCCTTATTCCAACATGGCTACTATTGTCAAAATCAAAGAATAGAAACACAAAGACATGTGGAAAATAGCACAGTTTTAATCAATGAATGGAATCCTGAATTCTCTAAACAAGGAGCTTCTCAGATTTACAGAGTAGGTAGGTAAAAGAAGCAAGCCTGGAACAGTTTCAGGGCTCGAGCCATTGGAGAAAATGTGAATAACCAGACCGGATATTTGAATGAAAGGAGATAAAATCTACTTGTGTTGTTTTAAGGTGTACAGTTTGTAGAAGCTCATTACATCAGTCAAGGGAGATAAGCACATCCAATAATCAATCAAAGTACCTGTGTCTGAACACCACTACTGAATTTTTATCACCTTTAAAGTGGGTGTCACTGTCATTCATCCTCTGTAGGAGACTGACAGTACATGGTTCATGGGTCGCTTCTTATCAGTGAGAAGAATAATAGATTTTTAGTAACTAGCAATTCCAGTTGGAAATGCAAATATTTCCTATAAGACTGAGAACTGGGCCAACAAGATGGTTGCGTGTTTAAAGACCTTTGCCTTGCAAATCAACCTGAGTTTCATTTTCTGGATGCATATAGGTAGAAGGAGAGAATCAACTCCACAAGTTGTCTTGTGATTTCCACACATGTTCCCTGGCAACCTCATTCTTTTACATATGCATCATACATAGTAACAGCACTAATACTAATAATAACTAGTCAGGAGCAATGGATTAATGGTGAAGATCGCTTGATGCTCTTCCAGAGAAATGAAGTTCATTTTTCAACAGCCACAGCTGCCTGTAACTCTAAAACTAGAGATATCTAACTGATTTCTTCTTTCGGCAACCAGGGGTGCCTTTTCATACACACACAGATATCCAAAATACACCTGAGTTAAAAGGAAACATGCCTTAGAACAATGTATGGAATGCAATAGTAATTTATATAAATCCCCTTCCTGGAAGAGGAATGTGTATATATATCATATTCATGTACATGTACATGCACATACACATACATATCCATTACACATACACATACATTGCATACACATATGCATTACATATAAATACACACACAAATATATATATATATATATATATATAATTTAATTTTATCCTTACAGATTTCTGGGGGATGCGGAAGACAACTTTGTGAGGAAAAGAAGTGAGAAGGAGAGCAAGGCACCACAGACTCCTGCAATCCCTTGAACGCCAGTTAGGGCATTAGATCTAACATGAATCCTGACACACTGGTGCATAAAGGAAGCCAGGCACGGTGGTGGTTGCCTGCCCTCTGCCCTGGTGTGGCAAGATACAATGGTGAAGGATTTAGGGGCGTGGGGATGATCAAGCACAGCACGTATGCTCATGGGCTCGGCAATACTCTCAGATCTGCTCCATGCTGCTAGTTACTCCATCACCTCTCACTCCCCATCCTTGGTTCTATTTTCACACAGGATAATTTCAAATCCTGCTTTGTATGATGATCAGTAGCAGAATAGAACTTTTTTTCTTCCATTTTTATTAAATTGGGTATTTCTTATTTACATTTCAAATGTTCTTCCCTTTCCCGGTTTCCAGATCCTCATCCCCATAACCCCTCCCCTCCCCTTCTATATGGTGTTCCCTTCCCCATCCACTCTCCATTACTGTCCCCCCAACAATCTTGTACATTGGGGGTCCAGCCTTGGCAGGACCCAGGGCTTCCCCTTCCACTGGTGCCCTTACTAGGCTATTCATTGCTACCTATGAATTTGGAGCCAAGTCCATGTATAGTCTTTGGGTAGTGACTTAGTCCCTGGAAGCTCTGGTTGGTTGGCATTCTTGTTCTTTTTTTTTTTTTTTTTTTTTTTTTTTTTCTTTTTTTCGGAGCTGGGGACCGAACCCAGGGCCTTGTGCTTCCTAGGTAAGCGCTCTACCACTGAGCCAAATCCCCAGCCCCCGGCATTCTTGTTCTTATGGGGACTCAAGCCCCTTCAAGCTTTCAGTCCTTTCTCTGATTCCTTCAGAATAGATCTTTGAAGGAAGAAAAAGTGTTATTTGCTCATTGTGACTTTGCAGTTGTGGATCCAGGTTTGGTCCCACAGCGTGGTTAATTTCCAAGGGGTAGGGTAAGGTGGATGAATTTAACCAATAACTTATTTCTCATTTATTGCAATTCAATTCTATCTGGGTCTTCTTGTATAATGAGTTTGAGGAGAGATGTAGCGTCCTTTCTAACAATGATGACTTCTCTGAGGAGAGATGTGAAAAAGAGGCATAAAGCTGGAGAGGAGCTTGAATACTGAGAGTATCGTTTAACATCTTGATGGTGAAGAGAGACGGCTGTCACACAATCAGGAGCTTGTGTTGCCTAAATGCCTACAGGGTAAAGTAAAGAAGGGCAAGGCTGCCTGCCCATGGGTGCAAGCATTGTTCCATTACCTACTCTGGTTAGTTCTCTTAGTGCTTCTTTTCCCTTTCGACTTAGTATTTTCCTGCCCACATATTTCTAAGTGCTTAGTATGCTCCATAACATGTTTCCCTCTCTGCTTCATCTGCAGGCACCGCACATTCCCTTTACATCCCAGAAACCGAAAAGTTCATGCGTTTCCTGCCTTTCCTCCCAGAGGACACATGGCTAAAGTGTTTGTGTTCATTCTACTGACTTCTATCATTTCTTCAGGACTAGGCAGAGGTGTTATCTGCTCCTAACAGCACACTTGCTTTTTGAGATTCAAGTTTAACTATGCATAGCAGAAGAAAGGAAATGACCATGAATCCTACTATTGCATCTATTACATTTTTTTATTTCCTCCCAGAAAATCAAATACTATAAAATGGATTATAACTTTTGTTTATCCTTCTCTTTCTCTAAACTGCTGTGTTTTATCTCTTGTGGTAAACAATCATTTCGATTGATTCATAAACTTCTGTGTGTTAAGGATACAAGCTTGTGAGACATAACAAAATTTTTGTGCATTTTAGTCACTCACTGACTACATATATGATGGCAGTAAGTGACAAGTTTATGTGTTTCATGACAGCTCTATTTCCCCTGTGTTTAACTTCCACTTAAGCTTGGTTTAATATCATGCTGTTCTGTGTCTTCCGGACCATATGAATGTGAAATCCATCCCTAACATTGCCTTATGGGATAAATTGTAGGTGATTGATCTGAAAATGAAATAAATGTGATTATAAGAAGTTTGAGGCAAGAAAACCAGTGGTGCTTATCACCTGCCTGTCAAGCTTGGCTCCTTCTCACCATAGCCAGGTCTTGAAAAATAGCAAACTGATGAAAACTGTGAAAGAATTTTTTTAAATGAATACAAGGAGACTAGCGAAAATTTTAGAAGGGATTCTCCCAGGTATGAAGAAATGCCTAGTAATTTGGATTAAAGAACAGACAGATCTCCTCAACACCATGACAATTCTGCTCAAAAGGAAAAAGAGACTATTTTGAAATAGAAACTAGAATTACTGTGGTATTGGGGTTACTCCTAGCTCCAGGTATATGCGTGCGTTGGGATATTAAATGATTTTAGAATCATCGTACATTGCACAATATGGAAAAGAACGCTGAACCTGAGAGATCTGAACTGAAGAGAACTTGAGAATTGTTTGAAACTTTAAGTCAGAGCTTGTCAATGCCACTAGGTCTACGGGGACATTCAGCGATGTTCCACACAATGACACAGTTGCCTAATGACACAATTCTTGGAACATATTCCTGACTTTGAGTCCTGTGACTATATTTGCACCTAAGATTTTGTAGATGCTGGAAAGCTTGCTGCAATCTGTAGTTTATCCTTTAATGTATTTATAGGAGTCTTATTGTCTGGAAAGGCTTAATGTAGTCAAATCCATCCAGTTTCCAACATTTGTAAAATTATACAGTGTATTTCCATGTATTTCTTTCTGTGCTGACATCCTTTTCATTTACTCCATTTAGAATTTATTTTGTTTTATACAGGTGACATGGTGAATCGTGAGATTAAAGACACAAAGGGGCTCATTTCATCTGCGTGGATTAAGCACTGGGCTTTGTGCTTTCAAAGCTGTCTTACCATAAAACTTGGCTTCTATTGTTTCAGCACCTGAAAATAGCGTGGATGGATGAAGAGAGCAACCCCAGATGCCTTAGCAGATTGCATCATTTCCATAAATTCAGTGCACTACCCTGTGCAGACAATGTTAATGCTGCTTCAACAGACTTAGTTCACAGAGTTTGGTTCAGGAGGCTTCATCTCTCACTATTCTAAGCGAAATGCCATAAAATAGCTATTCTTAAAATGGAGGGCTAAACTTTCAGGATCAGACTCATTCAGGATGCTTGTCAATCATGCGCATTCAGGGAACTATATCATCCCTACAGCATGGCCTTTGCAACTGAAGCTAAATTCCTATTTTGCCTTAAAACTCTAGGGTTCTCTAACACCCAAATAAGTCCAATGAAACAGGTACTTATTGTGCTTTATTTCCAAAGCTTAACACTAACCTGTCCCAAATTCTCATATCATTTTCCAAAGATGGCATTCTTATCAAGTAGCTAGTGCTGGAAATGACCGGAACTCACTCAAAGCAGCTACCAAGAAACAACCACAAAACACTGGATTTTGCTTCTCTGCTTTCTTCAACATCACTCAAAATAGAGAATCCCACCTTACTATGTGAAAAAGTGGTACGTTTTATATATTTACTCTTGTTTCAACATGATACCCTTATTCCAGTCCTTGAGATATATATTTTGTATTTTCATCTCCACACACTCAGAAAACAAGTTGGGAAATATTTTTTAGGGCAAGTTCAGAAACTAGACAGTTCCAAACTAGGACTAACACTCAACATTTTGACCCAGTTCTACCGCACTCTGTCCAGCATAGATGTTTGGATATAGTGAAATAGTAATTTCTCAGACACAAAAAGTGTCTCAACACTCAGGAGTTGTGGTCCCATGAAGAAAACTGAGTAAGAGCAGGTAGAAGAATAATCCGTAATCAATCAGCACTCAGAGCCTCTCTGGAGCCCAGCAGAGATACTTAGGGTAGAACCCCCACGGCAGATTAAAAGTGATTAGAAATAAAAAGGTGTCATCCTCGGTACACTTCAAGTGAAGAGGTGCCTTACAAAAGGTCTCATCTGTTTGCCTTAAACAGCTACATCTCTGAGAGTAGGAGACAAAACTTAAATCAGAAGATTGGCTTTAGACATTAACCATTATGATTTCTGTGTCTTCTAAACTGATAACTTTGAATATAAGAGATGGATTAATGAAGTTAGCATTGCCTTGATACATGTTGTGATAAATAATTAAATGTGATCTTTCTGATTACAAGGAAAGTGATTGAATTATTCCCTGCATTCCCTGTGACCCTAATGCCATTTATCTGCACACCTCCATGGATATGTACACAGTTCCTTCTTCCCATGTTCCCTTCTCATTGCCATCACCCACAGGAACTTTTCCAATATAAGAATATCTTTGTGGGACAAGCAATAGTTTATTAAGAACTTTCATATGTTACATAATTTCTCAGAACAACTTGCTGAAGTCATTTATCATTCCACTTGATTTTTATTCGTAAGGTATATTTAAGATAAAAGCATTAAAATGCGGCATGTCAGTATGACTTTTTCCTAGGTCAGAAGATGACACTGGGATTTCAGGCTGTGTCTTACGGTCACAGATCCTTTGTTCTGTATCATTCCTGCTATTTTTGCTGTCCCCGTTATTTTTTCTATTCACTGAGAGCTGCAATTTGGTAACCAGTTGTTGAATGGCTGAAACACCGTCCTTATCTCTTTTAAGAGGTGAAAGGTTCCAGCGTTGGCATAAAGACTCTAGTGTCAAACTGCAGTGTAAAAGCCAGTGATTGCAGAGATGGATAGGGAATACATCCCAGACAATTTTTGCACAGACAGCTGTGACCTTCAGCTAAGGGAAAGCCATCACTGTGATGTCAGAGTTATTCAATTATTCAACAGAAATAACAGTAATCAAACCCAACACACAAAATCAGCACCAAACAGACTGAGACTTGCTTTAGGACAAGAGAACAGCTTGTCTACCCACACATCAGAAGGTTCAGATCAGTGAAACAATTTGATAAATAAGTCTTAGACTATTTGGACAGCCTCATTCTTGCTTTATTGACTGTCTCTCCATCCCTATCCTCTAGGCTGGTGAACAAATGAAATCAATTGTGTCTAAAACTATATAATTTCTAGTTTTACTTGATGTGGTTAAGAACGTCTTGTACCCTGTAAATAGTTTCAGAATGATTCCTTTCCAGCAACAGCATCTTGTACTGGGATTCTGTAATTCATTAAGGACATGGTATTTTTATTGATCACTTTCACAAGTGCTTGAAGCCATTGCTGTAATGTACTTGGGGGAAATTGGCACCGATAGTTCTGGTAAATTGTAGAGAATCTCCAGAGAGAGTGTTGAAAATTTGGACTAGACTGTGTGTCTCATTATTAAACTTGGCGACTCTCTTCCACTAAGGCAGTTGTAGCGCCTTAGTCCTTAAAGCACTTGAACTACGGAGTCTCTGTCATCTGTTATAATGATAATACTGTTGGACAGGGAAATTAGCACAAAGCACTGAGAGATTTTCTATCTTCTACATGCTATAACATTAAACTTTTGTCCTTATCAGGCACATTTATTTCATTTGTATAATTTTCTCTACTGCTTCTTCTATTAAAAAATGATTCTTGCTTAGAATCTCTCTTTTATAATATTTTCTAAAAGACATCTTCTGGTTGTCCAATATGCTCATGTCTGACCCACTTCTCTACTTCATTTCCTATCACCAACGTTTATGACACACTCTTTCTGGCTTAAACTCATACTTCAGTGGGCATTATTGCCAATGTGATATTATATCAGAATTTATCCTAAAATGAATATAGTTGGCCAAAACTTTCAAAGACATGCTACAAAGAAACAATATGAATTCATTCCTTGATTCTACATATGAATTTTAATTGTGTGCACAGTGCTGAGGAAGAAGCTTCCAAGCATAGGTCACTTTTCTGGCTAATCAGTGTTGGCCGCCAAGACTGCTGCTCACAGGAAGAGAAGTGCAAGCGGTAGAACTCCTGTTAAAATGCCATGCTTCTTCCATTGGAGTCAATTACCCCATACCGGGGTGGGGGTTGGACATTCGTGACCATCAACTGAAAGGGTTTGGGGCAATGAAGGTGTAAGGATTAGATTGTGGATTGTGGAAAACAAGGGAAGAAAAGAATTGAAGAAGATAAATCAGTAAAACTGAATAATTACACCACTAGAGCCTCATGATAGACACACTTAGAAAACATAGTTATAATAGATAAAAAATCTACATTTCAAAGAAAATTTAATACCAGATGGACTTACCACCTAACAGCAAGGGAGAAGAAGGATTTGAGAGCAAAAGCTGTGTAAAAGTAATGGAAACCTACAAATTAAATATCTAATTTTGTAGAAATAATTATGCCCATATGCTATTTGGGATATATATGAAGAATGATTTGATTATTTGTTAACATAAGGGAGACCATTCCACTGTTGTTGGTACCATAATCAAATGTAGTAGTTCTCAGCTCTCTAAGGAAGCTTAGATATTTTTCTGAGTCTGGTTAGGAAGCTAGCCAGCAAGCAGCAGTAGTAGTGGTAATAGTAGTAGTAGTAGTAGTAGTAGTAGTAGTAGTAGTAGTAGTAGCAGCAGTAGTAGCAGCAGCAGCAGCAGCAGCAGCAGCAGCAACATTCCTCTATACTTGCCTTCATATTCCTGCTTGAGTTCCTGCCACAAGTTTTCTTAATGATGAATTGTAGCAAGAAAGTTCAAGTCAAATAAACCATTTATTCTATGAGACTTTTGTGATTATTGTGAAGGGTTTCATTTCCCTATTTTCTTTCTCAGTGCGTTTATCCTTTGAGTAGAGGAAGGTTAGTGATTTGCTTGAGTTAACTTTATATCCAACCACTTTGCTGAAGTTGTTTATCATGTTTAGCAGGTCTCTGATGACATTTTTTGGAGTCACTTAAGTATACTATCATATCATCTGCAAATAGTGATGTTTTGACTTCTTTCTTTCCAACTTGTATCCCTTTCACTTGCCTTATCACAGCTACAGATAGGATGCTATAACATGATCTAACAGACTTTAAAACTATGTGTTGGATTGGGCAGTAATTAGTGTAATATTTGTACATGTATATGTTCTGATCTGTATAGTTTAGCTCATAATATAATACTCTTTGAGATAGATTGTGTTTATTGTTTTCAACCATCTCTATTTTTTGTCTAAAGCCACCATGTAATATTTTCATAATCTGCAAAGCGGATGTTTCAGGGGAGTAATGCTATTGTTTTAACATGAGAGCTTTCAAGGATTTTAATGAACAACATATTTCTGAATAGGAAGAATGAAGCCTTAAAACAATAGCAGAGAAGCTAGTTTTTCCTTTCCTTCTTTGAACAAAAGTGACATGAAGGGTCACATGGGATGTTTGCAGGCTTTCAGCATTCAGTGTGTGAGGCAAAAAGAAAAGAGAATATATCTCTTCTAGGGTTTGAAGAACTAAGAGATGGGACAAACAGAAAACAACCTGTCACAAACATAAATTATTCTTTGAAGACAACAAGTGAAAGAAAGACATTTTTAGAATTGCTGTCTCCTCTGGTATCTGTGCAGGCAAGGTAATTCTTAGTTTCAAGCAGATTCTCCCCTGAGGAGATAATTGAGTCATCTGGGGGAAATGGAGAATTAATGGAGATTCAGATACAAGGAACTTTATTAAAAGTGCTTTAAAACTACAGAATCTTCAATTCACTGATGGAGACAACAAGTTTGCAGTTTACTTAAAAAGAAAATATGTAATGTGAGCTTGCATATGGAGGATAAGGTAGGTCTATGAAAGCAGAGACATCACCCAGTGAGAATGAAGATATAGAGTATTTAATTAAATTGTGGGAGAAGGACAGATGCTATTACAAATCCACTTGTACGTGGTAAACAAAGAAGAAGAAGACAATAAGCAATGTGAAAAATAAGATGTTAAATTGCTTTTTTTTTTTCGTCTTCAGCAAATGGAGACTCGTCTGAAGCAATTTTGTTCTTTTACTCAGTCTGATGTTTCTTGGTTATAGAACTATTTCTTTATTTGGGTTTATGGAAGATTGAGCAGCAGGGTGGTGAGAATTGAACACATTGTAATGCAATTGTTGAAAAATAGAAGCAGTTTACAAAGTAAAAGACAATTTAGCTGGTAAGAGGGGAAACCGTCTTTTGAAAGTAATGTGATAAGAAATGAAATTCGATGATTTTCTCTCTTCAGTAAAGGAGTTTGCAGATCCAACGAGTAGCATGGACCAAACCTCTAAAACCAAAGAACCTAGGATATTAGGGTTTCTTTAATTGGCTGTTTAAGAGGTGGAAGGGAATGAATTCATTTTCAAAGACGACTGAAACTGAAAGCTTGGCATTACATATCAAGGACCGACCTAGTGGAAATTAAAGGTTCTTTTGTTTCTTTCTCAGAAGAGGTCAAGCATGTCTGACTGCATTTAAGACTCAATTTGGACATGGTCTACTGCCAGCATTGGTATAGTGGACAAAAGTTGGGACTGCCATTGAGAAAGCACACAAGTCAAGCTAACTGTGATTGAGTACAGCTGTGATCTAAAGCACTGGGGATAGAAAGGTGAGGTATCACAGTACTTACTTAGAAAATCAGTAAGACCCTGTGTCCAAAAAACAGACAAGCAAGCTTGTAAACAAGCAAACAAAAGTCCATATCAAATCTTTGACCCACCATTTACAAGGTCTGCATTAAAATGACTTATGTAGTGTCTCAACCTATTTCAGAAAATAGTAATAGGTGAATATTAAATTCTGATTTGCCTGTTCTTCAAGTTGGAGGGAGTACGGCCCGTCTCTGCTACCTACTAGGGTTTATTCAATAATGAAGTAGCTTTCAGGGAATATTGCTAGCTACTTTTACTATTTCTAGAAATTCCTCCACTTTTGGCATGACAGATCATAACTAAAATATATGTGTGATGGTTTGAATAAGAGTGGCTCCCATGGACTCATATATTTGCTTATTCACCAGGGAGTGCAACTTTTGATAAGAATTGTCTCTGGAGGTGGGCTTTGAGATTTTCAAACTCCACACTTTACCCAGTGTTCTCTCAGCTGAAGCCACTACCATGGGTCAAGATCTAACTCTCCAGTGCCCTGTGTGTCACCCTAGCCCTGCTCCCTGACACACAAATGTACTAAACATCCAAAAACCTATGGAAGCCTCCAACAATTCTTTAAAAAGAGTTTTATTGATCATAGTATCTCCTCACAGCAATAGAACAGTAACTAAGACGATGTCCTATGTGCAAAATTCAGACATAATAAACCAGTTTCTAGTCGTCTTGATTATCACGTTTAATTCATGTCTACCTAGTGTTTCTACACAGCCAAGGGAGAAGAAAAATTACTCAGGATATAATTAAATTATAATGAACTGTTTCTGGATTCCTTGTTTTCACAAAACAAACAAACAAACAAACAAACAAACAAACAAAAAACCTTTGAGGGACCCAGAATAGTGCAAACCCTTTTATTTTCTTATTTATCAAGTATGATAATCTCTCTTTCTTACCTCCCATCCAGAGTTTCAGTTTATACTTCAGTCCTCTGGATATATATTCAAATATTTTCTATTTAAAATAAAATATTGCAAAACACAGAGAATTCTAAAAAATAATATTTACACAAACTTTATATAAAAATTGTTTTCTTCATATACTTCTCCTCTGCGTAGGTATTATTAACGTTTATAAAAAGTGAAGTAGTGTAAAATGTAAAAATGTTAAGAGACAGCTTTTCATGTCAGTGACAACCTCATTTTCAATACATGTCTAATTCAACTTACGTTACCCATTCAACAATAGGAAAATCTGTCAAACCCCCCTTATTGGGGTTTGAGTTTTTTTCCTCTTGTACTCAATCCCAAATCCCTGGGGATAACTTTGCCTTTTCCTTACCCTCCTATACTAAGTTTTCCTCTGTTTGCACAGATAAATGTCTTTCTTGATCAACAACTACCAAAATGAATAAATATAACTTGTAATAAATAAGACAAAAAAACCAGACAAACCAGATTATTTTTCCCCAAATCTTTATTTCCTTGAGAACAATTTGACAATCACAAACACTTTTAGAACTTTAATTTCAATGAAGACAGTTGCCCATAGAATGTGAGAAAAAAATAAGACTTAAGACTGAAATTAGAACCCGTTTTACTTTGGAGAACCCCATATAAAACCTCCAGTAAGTTTATATGTAACAGAGTTATACTGTAGGTTCTCAATTCAGACCAGTTTTGTCCCTGACAGAACATTTGACACAATATAAAAGTACTTTAGGTTGTAAAATTATGAAAAAAAAGAGAATACTTGTATCCATTGTTGAGACAAAAGAAATGGCTTTACACATTCTTTACACATTTACTACACAGGATACTCACTATAACAGGAAAACAAATTCTCTCCAAGGTACCTACAGTTCCAAGATTAAAAAGCCATGTTCTACATAGCATAAAGTTTATTTAATTATACTGTGTACAAATTTATTACTTCACTACATTTCAAAGAACAAGTTAACTTTGATTATGGATTAATTATCATCACCTTCTCCTGAAGACTGATCTTGATCCTTGGTAGTGAGGGGCATCTCCCAAACTCAATATACAAATATTACTGTTTCTATAGAGGAAAAGCTACTCTGGTGACACTTCTGTATCTGTTGTTTCATTTAATTTTCAAGATAGCTGCCAGAAGGGGAAACTTCAGTTACTATTGTTACATGGCAAATGATACAAAATAACTTAAAGTCTTAATGGCAGCTGGTTTATTTGACTCACACTTTGGAGTTTATAAGTAGGGAAAGGTTTTCTGTAAAGATGGGTAGCTGTTTAGGTGTATCCTGTGATCGCTGGCAGTATATGGCAGCAGTTCAAAATCCAAGATGGTGCACCTGCATAATTTGAGATTGGTCTGACTACTGAGTGGAGGATACAATTTTTTTAAGAAGAGCATCTATCTACTGCTTCTCCAGGATTCCATGGGAATTAGACTCCAAAACTCTAGTCACTTTCTATTTAGTCATTCCTATCAAGAGGACCAGGTCCACATTGCTGTCCTTTCTCAGTGTGTGAAATATTAAACTCCTTCCAAATGCAAAGAACTTGCTTGGTCATTGAATGGAAGTCAATGAGTTGTCAGACTCATTTGCAAACCCTTGCAGAAGCACCATCGGCCATTCCATGCACAGAAAACTGAAAGATGAGAGACCAGAGTAAAGTGGAGAAAATTAATTCTAACTCCCCCTGGTTCAGCTCAGGTGTAGGCTCAGGTCAACAACAACTTAAACCAAAGTGAGTAGATACAAGAAGGTGTGTGTGTGTGTGTGTGTGTGTGTGTGTGTGTGTGTGTGTGTGTGTTGTGTGTGTTCTTTTCTTTCTTGTAGTCCTGGAAAACCATTTATCCCCTTTGCTGTTCACATCACTGCTTCTGATGACATTTTTCTCCCTTTTATGGCAGCAATGTGACTCTAAACTACAGCTTATAGATCCCCCTCTAAAGGAAGATGGATTTGCCTATTTATTGCACTTTGTTGACTGTATACTCTTCGCGCACGCTGGGACCGTTCTAAGGTCTCATTTTGCACAGAGAAGAATACACTGCCTAATACTAACCTTTCATTAAAATTTTACATCGTGCAGTTACAAAGGGGGTTCATACGAGAACTATTACTATGTCACTTGGATCTGAAAAAAATATTCGTAGTTAAGACAGAGGGGTTTTGGTGGAATTTCTCAAAATATGCTGTGCTGCACAGTGTAGTCATTGTGCAAACTTGCATTGTCAGCTGACTCTAGGATACTTTCTTGAAAAATGTCTCGAGTAACAGGCTATTTACTTTACATTTAAACTTTGAGTTGAATATGTCTAAAGTTGCAACTGAACAGATTTGAAACACAAATCTTTTATTTGAAGCACAAATCTAATTGCCAGACACTAGAAAGATCACTTCTTGACATTTCTTTCCTTTGTATATAAATAAGGATAGTACATGACATTATCCAAAACGTCACCAAAGAAAAAGCTACACATACTCAAACACATTGTATTTGGGACATAGAGAATTCAGGCCATGTATATTATTGCTATACTTTTAATTTATAGTTAATACTCTGAGGGTGTTTTGTTAGAGTTGTGTCTAAGTACCTAATAATCAACAAGTTCTACGTGAAAAGAGCAATTAATCTCTTTCTCTGAATTATTATAAAGAAACAATTACATTGAGATTCAAAGGACACTGGATATTTCAAAGCAAGTTGTATTAACAGCCTGCTTTTTTAATGAAATACTTAGACAGGGATTTAGTATGTTTCTTTACATGCTGATCTCAGAGACATGAAAATTCCAGAGCACCCCACAAGAGTGGAACAGAGTAAGAACAAGAGGCAGGTCTTCCTGAGTGAGGAGGGCATTCCCTACACCAAGCTGATTCTGCTTTTCCATTATGACACCAAACAGAAGCGGTAGGAAAGGCTTCCACTTTGTCAGTGGAGCTGGAGTTTTGGGGTTTTGTTGTTGTTGTTGTTGTTGTTTTGTTTGTTTCTTTGATTGTCAGCCTAAGCATTATCTTGAACAGAGTAAACACACTGGAGGATGTTCACTCAAAAGAAAGAGAATAGCAATTGAGAACAGAAAACCTGGGTAGTGGCATAAAGCCTTGGAGAGAAATGAGGACAAAGCCCTCCAAGCTGGACTCCCTTTTCTTCAAGCCTATGTCCAGGGAAAAAAAAGACAAAAACTTCATGTCCGTTAAAAGTCAGAAAAATCCATCCTACCTTGCCAGCCATGAGCACTAAACATGGAACAAGGGTGCCGAATGGTTAAGTTCTAGACTTTGATGTTGAGCATGATTTGATGGGACAGAGGCCAGAGAAGTCCCAGAGATCAGTCCACATTTTACTATGGTCTATGGGAATTTTTAAAAAATCTCATATTTTTCTACAGAATAGGCTAACAGGTCAAATTATCTGAGGCTTTTAGTCAAACATTATAAATCAATCAAACAACCCCAAGATTCTCCCTGTATGCACAGGGGCTGTGGCAAATCATGTGATTCCAGCTAAGGCAGATGAAGCAGACGAGACTTCCCCAATATTGAAATTTGGTCCTAAAATCATTCAGATTTCTGACCGAGTTAACCAATCTGTCATGTGGTCTCAGCTCTGTCAGAGGAAATTAAATCCTCTGTAGATAGGGACAGCATCTTCAGAATCTAACGATTTAATCGCTAATGTCAAGATGCGATTTAATTTTACTAATTCAGTGAAACCATTAAGCGTGGCAGGACACAGGAGCAAATATCCAAATCCAATTATAAAAAGAAAACAGCAAATATGAAAACAAAATAAAATAAATAAAAAGGAGACGATATTAAAATATAGAGATACTTGATAGGAATGAAATCTTTAAAATAAACAACGTGTTCAGAAAAACATGTTTAAGGCAAAAAAATTTATGACAAAATTAATAAAACAGGGTTGATATAGATGAGAGGGAGACAGGAGCATAGTGTGGGTGATCTGAGTGCATTGAATACCCCTTCAGAACGTCAAAGAGTCAATTTAATTAAAGTCTTTATAGAAAGAATTAAAATGGAGAAGGAGGAAACTGTATGAGGCTTTCTGTCTGTGTAAGCATTCACTATTTCAGCCTAACGGAAAAATAGCAAGAGACAAAAAGCCTTTAAATGAAGTAAGTTTGCCCCAGACAGACCACGCCCTAAGTAATGACTGTCTCTTCCACTAGAGGGCAGTGAAGGGTGGCAGAGCTGAGTGTGGGGTGGGAAGTCCTACACGGATCCCTACACTGACTGCACGCACAACCGGGCTTTGGCTGTTTTGAGGATAAATATTTTATTTTCACCATGGGATAGAAAGTATATTGCCAAAAGCAATCCATTTGACAAACCATGTCATCTTTGACATCCCATGACATGTCATGATGAATGAACACGCAACTTCCCATGATTTGTGCACACTCCGTCCTAGGCAGTTTTTTCTCTCTCTTCCACAAACAAATAGAAGTACTTTGTAACCTAGTTCGTCCAATTCTTTACATTAACATGAGTAATACAAATAGCAGGACTAATGCTGGATTGAGATTTATTGAATTTTCGGTGGCACAGATGCCTGTTGGCTTGGTTTGTAACACGGGCCCATACATAATCCTCACAACAGCACAGTTATAGAAGAACTGCTCATATTTTAAACTAACAGTTAAAAAGTCTGAGCCTCAGAGAGTGTGGCTAACATCCCTGATTCCTACCATTGGAATACGGTAGCAGAAGGGTGTACAATGGCAGCTCTAGTGTACAATGCCTCTTCTCTAAGTAAATTTTAGATGCAAACTTAAAAAAAGTTGATCCTGACGTAGTTACTCTGAGAAAGTGCTTAAGATACACTTGAATGAAACATACAGGTAGAAAATTACGTTAGAAGAAAAACTAAATTATATCTGATGTGGAAAAATGTTTGTACAGCGGACAATGTCAATTCCTAGGAGATCAGTCAGAGGACTTTAAGTTTGCTGCTGAAGTATTCCCTGTGAGAGTCACTGGAGCAAATAGGGCTTTGGGGATTGTCTTAGGGTTTTATTGCTGAGAAGAGACAACATGACCAAGGCAACTCTTATAAGGGCCAGCATTCAATTGGAGCTAGCTTGCAGGTTCAGAGGTTTAGTCCATTATCATCATGGTGGGAAGAATGACAGCTTAAAGGCAGACAGGGTGCTGGAGGAGTCGAGGGTTCTGTACCTGGATCCCATCTGCAACCAGGAAAGACAGTCTGTCTTACAATGGGCAGTGCTTAAGCACATGTACCTTAAAGCCCCGCCTCTCTAGTGACACACTTCCCCTACCAAGCCCACAACTCCTTCACTAAAGCCACATTTTCTAAAAGTGCCACTTTCCCTGGGCCAAGCATATTCAAACCACCACAGGGATGGACACATCCACCAATGTAGTTACAGAGAGGCATTTGTATCTGTATTTGCTACAAGTTTTCCACAGAGAAATGAAGAGGACTAAGCACATGTTTGATTGTAAAGATGATCATGGGAGTGTTTCATTTTCTATTGCTTAAAATCAGTTAAATTGGCATGGAACCAGAGGGGGTTAAAATCCCAACAAACCTCCTGAAATGTCCTCTCGGTGTGACGGGAAAGCTGGTGTTACAAGATGAACTGGATTAAGATACCTCTGCCTGCATCAATGTGGTGCCTTTCGTTCATAGACAGGCTGTTGTGGAGACTGCTTAGAAATACACATGTCTATGAGGCTATCACACAAGCTTGTTTTTCCAGGGCACTGAACAGACCTCTGCTAAGTGGTCCAAAGGAAGCTTGAAGGAAACACGTGTGATAGCTAATTTCTTTTCCCCTCAGAATTCAAGCTCAACTTGATTTTGGTATCATCTCCAAATGTGTACAACATCAGGGTAACACAGTATACAACCTCTAAAATTGCTTAGAAGAGAGACATTGGCTTCCTTTCCAAGGTCCTTAGAGATATTCTAGCTTGCGTCCCTTGCTATATTGATAATTATTAAACTGTTTATTTATTAGATGAAGATTTCCATTGCATTCGTATTCTTGAGTATGCATTACCGTATATGCAGAATTGTTTTTTTTTTATTAACTTGAATATTTCTTATATACATTTGGTGTTATTCCCTTTCGGTTTCCGGGCAAACATCCCCCCCCTCCCCTTCCTTATGGGTGTTCCCCTCTCCACCCTCCCCCATTGCCGCCCTCCCCCAACAGTCTAGTTCACTGGGGTTCAGTCTTAGCAGGACCCAGGGCTTCCCCTTCCACTGGTGCTCTTACTAGGATATTCATTGCTACCTATGAGGTCAGAGTCCAGGGTCAGTCCATGTATAGTCTTTAGGTAGTGGCTTAGTCCCTGGAAGCTCTGGTTGCTTGGCATTGTTGTACATATAGGGGTCTCGAGCCCTTCAAGCTCTTCAGTTCTTTCTCTGATTCCTTCAACGGGGGTCCTATTCTCAGTTCAGTGGTTTGCTGCTGGCATTCGCCTCTGTATTTGCTGTATTCTGGCTGTGTCTCTCAGGAGCGATCTACACTTCTGCACTTCTTTGCTTCATCCATCTTGTCTAATTGGGTGGCTGTATATATATGGGCCCACATGTGGGGCAGGTTCTGAATGGGTGTCCTTCAGTCTCTGTTTTAATCTTTGCCTCTCTCTTCCCTGC
This sequence comes from Rattus rattus, assembly GCF_011064425.1. Taxonomy (NCBI): domain Eukaryota; kingdom Metazoa; phylum Chordata; class Mammalia; order Rodentia; family Muridae; genus Rattus; species Rattus rattus. The sequence continues at coordinate 65,035,679 of NC_046164.1, read as the reverse complement.
CAAGGGTATTCTTGTTCCCCTTTTAAAGAAGGAGTGAAGCATTCACATTTTGATCATCCGTCTTGAGTTTCATTTGTTCTAGGCATCTAGGGTAATTCAAGCATTTGGGCTAATAGCCACTTATCAATGAGTGCATACCATGTATGTCTTTCTGTGATTGGTTAGCTCACTCAGGATGATATTTTCAGTTCAACCATTTGCCTACAATTTCATAAAGTCGTTGTTTTTTTGATAGCTGAGTAATATTCCATTGTGTAGATGTACCACATTTTCTGTATCCATTCCTCTGTTGAAGGGCATCTGGGTTCTTTCCAGCTTCTGGCTATTATAAATAAGGCTGCGATGAACATAATGGAGCACGTGTCTTTTTTATATGTTGGGGCATCTTTTGGGTATATGCCCAAGAGAGGTATAGCTGGATCCTCAGGCAGTTCAATGTCCAATTTTATATGAGCATGCTTGAGGAAGCCAGAAGCTGATGTCAAGTGTCTCCCTCTATGAAGCTTAATGTTGTCAACTTGATAGGATCTGGACTGGCCATGGAGAAAGCCTGCTGACACTCCTGGGAGAAATCACACATCTTCTGGGCATGTTGATTGAGGGATTATGCTGATTAGGCTAATTGAGGTTGAAAGACCCAGTGAAAGTAGGAGCCATCAGTCTTTAGACTGTAGTGGAGAAAGCTATTAACCATAAGCCTTGCTTTCTGCTTTCTGACTGTAGAGAACAAGTAACAGCTCTTTTAAGTTCTGCCACCTTAACTTCTTGACCTAATACCAGATTCTTGATCTGTGAGCCAAAATAATTTTTTCTCCCTCAAAATGCTTTCATCATAGTATCTTATCATAGCAACAGCAAAAAACAAACAAACAAACAAACAAAAAACTAACACATTCCTTCACTCTCTTAGACTTTGAGATAAGGTCTCTAACTAAACCCAAGACTCATGAGTGCATCTAGTCTGACTGGCCTGCTAGTCCCTGAGATCTGCCTGATCAGCTCTCAAATCAAAGTACATTGCTGTGCTCATCTATCTTACATGTAAAAGGACTCATGGTCCCCTTTGCTCATGTGGCCAGCACTCTCCTCAATGATCCATGACCTGAGCTGGAATATACAGATGTTCTCTGCATGTTTCTTTGAACTGTTTCTTAATGCAATCTTTATGAATGTATATTGAGTTTAAAGGTAGTCTATTGACCTTAAATCAATGTCTTCTGCTATGTTACAAGGCTAGATGCTCATTTTGTCAGCTTGCTTTGGAATATTACAATTAACTTTAAATAATTCCATGCCCTTAAGAATTTGGAATCCGTTTGTTGTGACAAACTGTAAAAAAAAATCTTTAGAAATATATTTAAACACATATCAAATGTATAGCTTAATCTAGATTTAAATGCCTTAAATTAATTTTATATTCATCAGTTCATGTTCTTTAATTCCACATGTCATCTTTATTAGATTCACAGAATAAGTTTGGTGCCCTTCTATACACTCCCTGTAAATACTGGAACATTGCAATAATATTAGTTACTCCTCTTTACAATTGCAAAAGTTAAACTCTTATGCCATTTGTACTTAGATAACTTTTATGAATTTCGTTTTCTAATTTTTTATTACTCTTGATTTTTAGTCTATTATAACCCCTTGAATTTTCTCTTCTCTTCAAATAATCAAATTGAAATTTTCATGCAAAATTACCTGTTTACTCATGGTTGTACATTATTTGAATAGATGTGCTAAGACTGGTCATACACTTTATCCTGTAGCTACATTTATTTCTCTACTTTCCCCAAACGAAGCACCTTGGCAGACATGGTCTTAACATCCAAAGACTGAATATTCATTTCTTTAGCTAATGGTTTTATCTGTCTCTCTAGCTTGCTTCCCCAGCTGCTCAGTTAGCCATATATACAAAAGAAACATTATCTTTATAAAACAGCTTTAAGACCATGACCAGGAGTAGCTGGTCTATAAACGCATATACTTTGTTACCCCTCACAGTGAACAGAGAGCAATATCTCAGTGCTTTGTGTGCTGCTTTGTCTTTTAAAATTCCCCAGTAAATGAGTCTCCAACATTTAACAGTTGCTGCCTTTTGTTAGCTCATATTTGTACTCTTATACTAGGATATCCTTTGCTTTATATAATTGACTGTCACAGGATCTGTAAGACTCCCATTAGTCTCTCCTGGTTAGGATCCATGCATGGTGGCATGTAGCAGAATTAGCTAAGCCAATTCTCTCTGTTATGTATTTGAATTCTTCACTTTTGGTATAATTTTTTTTTTTTTGGTTCTTTTTTTTCTCGGAGCTGGGGACCGAACCCAGGGTCTTGCGCTTCCTAGGTAAGCGCTCTACCACTGAGCTAAATCCCCAGCCCCGATATAATTTTTAATGCAATAACATGTTCTTAATAACTTCCTGTTTTTATACTTTATGGTGGTGGAATTATATATGTTCACTTTCCATGTCTCTCATTATGAAACCTTAAATTATTGTTTAACTTTTTTTTTTTTTTTTTTTGGTTCTTTTTTTCGGAGCTGGGGACCGAACCCAGGGCCTTGCGCTTCCTAGGCAAGCGCTCTACCACTGAGCTAAATCCCCAACCCCTATTGTTTAACTTTAAATATTTGCTATTTCAACACAGCTTTTATGTGTGGTGGAGATTATCTTCATTCACAGAGAATATTTTGTTTGTCATTCTGTGGATAAGAAAGTATAATAAATTAACTTATTCTTTGTTATAAATTATCTTGCAAAGAAAAAATATATTTATATAATATGCATATTTAGACATAGTCATACATGAAATAAAAATTAATGGGAAAAAAGCTATGAATTTATAGGTGATCAGGGAGGGATTTATGGGGTTACTTGGAGGAAGAAAGGGAAGGGAGACACATTATAATCATTTTATAATCTATGAAAGCAATATTAAAAACATTTCTCCAGATATCTATTAGATATCTTATTTTTATTTAAATATTCACTTGATGTGTAATATAAGATTGATATGACAGAAGAATAAATTATACCACAATAAAAAATTACTCCTTAGCTCAGTAAATTGTATCACAATATGTTTTGTTTCTACTTTTTTTCATTGGATGTGTCTAAAACAAGCTGTCTACAACTTTTCTGTCACTTGTCACTTTTATTCTTGGGTCTAGGCCATGATGTAATATTCTCTGTTGAAGTGGATGCCATCAGCAGAAGGGAAATTTTGCACACATACTGCTGGAATTAAACTGCAAAGTACAGAAGAAACTCCGGGGTTGGTGTGGGACAAACAATGGATGCTCAAGGTATTTCTGATGTTGGCTCTCTTCCCTTGGCATGACAAAAGAAGTTTTTGTTTCCCTGCTTTTCATATCCATGTGTTCTGATTTTTCTCTAAAATCACAGGTTGCCTGCTTTTCACCATTTTCATACTTTTATTTAGAGTCAGACCTAGCTTTAAATATTTGCCCACAAATACTTGGATCTGCTAATAAAACAATGCAAACTCTTTCTGGAAAAAAAATGGCAATGTTCTATAGATTGCACCAACCTATTTTCCATTCATGACTGGAGAGTCCCTCTTCATGGGAAACTACTAAGGTGATGCTCTGACTGCCTTAGTCTCCTCCAGCAGAAGCGTTGTAATATACGTGCTGTGGGACTTCATGCACACTGTGCTCGAATGTGACTGTTTATGCACAAATCTTTTGTTCACTCACAATATTTTGCTGTTGTTCATGCTCTTTAAACAAACACAGAATTTGAAGATAATAAACCTAAACATAACTTCAGGATTGAGACTCTGCATTATTATTTAGGTCCATATTAAGCATTTAACACCTAATCTTCTTTTTGTATGTGCTACAAAGAGAACAATACTGTCCAATTCAGAGACACTTGTGATAAATAAATGGAAATATATTTATAGAATTACCTAGTAAAGTGCCAAGTACTGAGGAGAACATACATATGGCACAAAGAACAAGTCTATCCCTCCTCATTTTGTCTTTTACACCGTATAGTATGTAAAACATGTCCACATATAGTACTTAGCTCATGTTATCTGAAGAATGTGGAAAGAGACAGACACATAGACAGAGGTGTGTTTCTATGTTTCTGTGTTCCATTGTACTCTCTCACAAATATACTATAAGTCTTAACTTTACAGATCTTAGAGTAATATTTAAAATTATTCCTACAACTCTGGAACAACTCCTAGATATAGCCTGCTTTAAAACCATAAAAGCAGATTCTCCTGACTCTGACCTCATAGGTAGCAATGAATATCCTAGTAAGAGCACCAGTGGAAGGGGAAGCCCTGGGTCCTGCTAAGACTGAACCCCAGTGAACTAGACTGTGGGGGGAGGGGTGGCAATGGGGGAGGGTTGGGAGGGAACACCCATAAGGAAGGAGGGGAGGGGATGTTTGCCTGGAACCGGAAAGGGAATAACACTCGAAATGTATATAAAAATACTCAAGTTAATAAAAAAAAAAAAAAAAGCAGATTCTTATCAAACTTGTACCCCTCCTTCATTTACATGTTGCAAGCCTAAGTTCTAGACCCTTAGATCTTTTATCTGATTTTCAGCATACTAATGCTACTTTGGTCTGGTATTTATATATTCAAAAAACTTTAATATTTTTCCAGTTTCAGCTTATATATTACTAGATATGCCTATGAATTATTGGTGATAATTATAGAGGGAAGATGATATGAAAGAACATGGTGAAAATAATCAGTCTGAATGTTTATGTTATATCTAGAATGTAAAAATTAACTTTGCAGTAGTAAAAATCAAAACATGCTAATCTCCCCTAGAGTCTTCTCTTACATAGCCATTGTGCCTTGCATAGGACACTGTGGCTCCCTTCCAGATTACAAAGAAGCCAATCAATGTGACTGGATTAATTTCTAGGCCATTCACTATGATTAATTTGATTAATATGATTAATTCGATAATCTAGCTTTATACGTGGCACATACACACACAGACTTTCACATAAAATGTTTTAAAAAAACTCTAGACTAGCTATTCTTTTACAGATAGATTTTTCACTCACTCATTAAATAAATATGTAATAGTTGTTTATATGATTAAATTTCACTGTTGTTGTAGCAGTGATTATACTCTTATGAAATTTACTTGATGTTCTTTCATCACTCAATCTAATCTTTTTACTTCTTTTATTCTCTGCCATACATTCCTGATAGATATTAGAATGAATTGTTCATTCTTTCATTATAGGTATCTCATAAAATGTGAGATATGAGATTAAATGGGGCAGGGCTTATAAAGGAGGAAATACAGGGTTTAGCAACTAGCACAAAAACCTTTACCTAAGGAAAGGAATATATGGAATCCTAATATTGTAGATGCTTTCTAAATTGTGTATGTATACGAAATGGATATAAACAGAATTTTTCTAAAAAGCTCCAAACAGATATCATACGCTACACAGAAAGGAAGAAAGAAAGAAAGAAAGAAAGAAAGAAAGAAAGAAAGAAAGGAAGGAAGGAAGGAAGGAAGGAAGAAAGAAAGGAAGGAAGGAAAGAAGGGAAGAAATTGAGCAGCAGGAAGGAGTTTCTCAGTTCTTGGACAATGGGATCCCATAGACTCCTATCTCAAAGAGAATATTGCCAATGATATTTATTACTCTACATATCTTGAAGGCAACATCATGCTGCTGAAGACACCACATATGTCTTTCATTGAACATAGAGAAATCTTACTCATAATAAGTTAAAATCTTCATTCATATTAGCTAGTGTTCACAGTTCTGGAAAGTGGTATACTACCTGAGGAGAAAAATAATCAGGGATTTCTTCCAGTTATAAAACCTGTCACCTGTCCAGGCGGAAACATCCATTGGCACAATGGTGGAATAAATATTATTAGAGTAACCAACTATTCTTTTATTTTTAAGACCTGTTCCCCATATTGTCATCTATATTTGATACTGTTAAAGGTCCCAAGAAACTGAAACTACATATAGAATGGTCCCTAAGAAAAATTCTACTTCCATTATTCTGTTAAACAGACAGAATAATAAAATATTTCCTAATGGTGTATAGGCACTGCTTCACGTATCGCTCATCCATAATCACAGAAGCTTATGTTTGCAGTAGATAATAATTAAAATACAGAATCCTACACAGTCCCACATGCGGATAATAGGAGACGCTAGGATGTTCATCATGAGTAGGATGTCATTTATCCTTCCCTTTCAAACAAAGCTCAAGATCATTGCAGAAGAGATGGCAAAATGGCTAAGAACAAATGTGATAGAAAAGTTCAAGGAGTAAGTATTTTCCAGGCACATCCACAAGCTAAAGGTAAATTACCAACATGGAAAAAGGGGTTGGGGACAAAGTCCCACACTTAGCTAAGGAGATACTGCATTTCATGAATACTATGTGGATAAAAGTCAGTTTTCTTCAATGGAGTATCATTTTGTACATTGTCCACAGTATAGGGCAATCCCCACACCCAGGACTAGTTAGTCAGTAGAAGATGAAACATGTATTTTAATTCTATATTCATTTTTGAGATTATGATATATTATCTTCTCCCCTTCTGTTTTCTACCCTAAAACCTTCAATATAGCCCTCCTTACTCTTTTTCAAAAAAATCTCTAACTCTCTCTCTCACTCTCTCTCTGTCTCTCTGTCTCTCTCTTTCTCTCTCTCTCTCTCTCCATATATATATATGTATATATATACATATATATACATATACATATATATACACACACACATGGAATTTATTTGTATATTTGATTTCAGGGATACCTTTGTTTTGCTATCTTTCTCTAAGTCAGAGAAAGAGCATGAAACTGAGTGTTATTGTAGGCATGGAAAGATTTGGGAACGAATATGATGAAAATATATGAAATATAAATAAACAAAACTGTGAAATTATTTAAATATATTACATATGTGATTTAAATAGATTGTAAAATAACTGGGCAGATACTCATTTTAGAGGAAGGTTCATGCCCACTTGTTACATAAGTTACATTATTCCTTGAGGAGCTCATAATTCAGTTATTCACAGTAAAGAATACATAAGAAAATACTTTACTCAATAGTGATAATGTCCAGCTCATGATATTCTGAAATTTGCAATTAATATTTGGAAGTATTTAGGTATTTTAATTTTGAAGTTAGGAATCAAACTGTTACGTGAAACCACTTTACAATCTCACTTTATGAATTCCTTAGAAGCTTATGGTATGAGGCCAGTTCTTCATTACTCATACTTCTCTCTGTGTCTTTAAGAGCTGCAGGTATTTTTTTCTCTACTTTTCTCTGTTGCAGAAAATTCAGGCAACTGGCATCTAACTTGTCCTTTCCTATATTTATGCAATTCCTATTTCAAAGTTAGACAATAATCTCGGGAGCTTCCTATTTCAAACTTAAAGAAGATCCAGTCAAAATTCCTCCATTCCATAATCAAGATTCACACTCCCTTAAATGAAGAATGCCCTTGTCTTAGTCTAATCTAACTTTGCTTTTAGCTTATGGCACGATTCTCAGATTTAAGATACTTTAACTATTACTTATAATCCTCAACTCTCCACAGCCATGATAATCAGTTGCTTGAACGCTCAATTATAGATGCTTAATTTATATTGTACGATTTTTCTTTACTTCTCCTCTTCCTGCTGTGAATGACCCCTACATCTTTCTCACCTCTATTATTCAGAGATAATATGCTTTCATAACTGTATACTGACAATAGACTAAGTTTGATAAGAAAGAGAAGAGCAAGTTCCTCAGTCCTCACTGTGCTCTTGTCTCTGTTTATGTTGTCTGCCACACTCAAATCATTCAAGGAAGAGAGGCTGTGTTGAAATGAAGGAGACTAGAGCATGTGTTCTGATACAGAATACTTTTTCATGTGAACCCAAAAAACTTAGGACAGCAGCCTCGTATTAAGAGAAGATATTCAAGGTCACACAAGTAACAATGACACATGGAGGGCTCAAAAGTATTTAATAATAATTGATAAAAGTACAAAGAATAAATATCTAGTATATCAATACACTCTCTGAAAGGTTAAGGATGAGTGCATAAGGCCCACAAGGATGGAATAAACATAAGTGAGTTACTTTAAGGTACATATGTCCCAAAATTGGTAGCTACAGGAGAGATGGACTTTATGAAAGCTATTTAATGTCAGAAGACCTATCACAGTTTTGTATTCTCTGAAGGATAGGTCATTTCACCTTCACAGCCAGTCTCTAGCAATAAAATACTTTCCATGACTTGAAGATATTAATACTGCCTTGAAACATTCAATCTCTGACCTTTACATAAAAGAAAAATTGTCTTTTTCTAGGACAAATATTTGACAGACTGTTTGGATTACAAATGAGTCTTGAAAAGTGTCCGAACAAAAATTCTACTAAAATACATGGAGTCATTTTCTTAGCCAAGAAGCCAAATGATCTACGATTTCTCTTGTATGTATTACTCAATGAGTATGAAATAGCGTGCTTGAGTAAATTCCAAGTAGAAAAGTGGTACATGGCTTTTAAATGAGGTAAAGATGTTAGACAAGCTAGGTCATTCACACCTATCCATTTATATTTTAATATTCAAAGGTGTCCTTCAAGAGAAGGACTAATACATTGTTGGTCATGAATTTATTAAAAGCATCTAATGCCTTTGTATTCTGTGCATGGATTATAATTGAAATGTAAACATGTTACAAACCTGTAGATTCAACACGTGTGAATCAATCCAGCAAGAAAATGAACTGCAATGTCATATAACATGTATATTTTATGTGCGACAGAGAAAGTATGCAAAAATAAAACAATGAAAAGTAGAGGTCACAGAAGTTGTTTTTAATACAAATGCTTCTTAATATAGAAGTCTGTAAGCAAAGTGCCCCTAAATTGAAGTTGTGTGTGACAGATATTTGGCAATTTTCATTCTTTCGATCCGTACTTAATGTGGGTTAAATTGAACAAGTAATATTTTCTCTGCTATATACCAAAATATTTCTTTATCAACATATTAATACACTTTACAATGTAAGGCCAAATTAGTATCAGTTCAAACATGACTACTTAATGTAACAGCATACAAACATAATAGCAGGCATAGACCTATGAAAGTATTATAAATTTCTGAGTGTCTTTTAAAATGAATGACATCCACTCTCAAGAGCATAGTCACAAGTTATTCTCTCAAGTGCACGAGTACACACAAGTAAAACTTACTATAAGAAATCAAAATCAATGGTCAACAAATAGGACTTAAGAGAATTCTAAAATAATTATTTAAGAATTAACTTAAAATAATTTAAGAAATTAAAATAATAAACTTATTTTAACCAAAGAAAGCAAGAACAATCCCAAAAAGATGAAATTGACATTGACTTATGGACAGAGAAATGCTATCTATTCTATAGATTAGATTATTACTCTTAAGTACAAGGTCCTGTTATTATGATTGATAGAGAATTAATTAGATTGTAAGATTTGGGGATCTAACTTCTGTTTCCTATTATAGTATGTTGCTTCATTTTTGATAGCCTATCTGATTTCTTGGTAAAATTAACTGTAGATTACAAAAAGTAAGACACATAATCTATCAGAACTTGCAAAATATATTAAGTATACATTAGTTTATTCATTTATAATTTTAGAAAGATATTTCTTAATTCTTTTCACAATATTATTGATATAAATTTGTAATAGTATAGATTATTATGAAGAATCAATTCTGTATATAGTTTATTTACTATTTGTGATATTAAAAAATAATGACATTATTTCCCTTCCTCTTTTACTTTTCTAAATCCTCCCTTATTCCCCTCTCCACTCTCTTCCAAGTTAAATGCCTCTGGTAGAATTTCCAAGCACCACTCAGTGATTATGGATTTTTTTTTTTTTGGCCTACAACAATGTTTTCTGCCTTTCATTCCTTTTTCCAATTATCTCAATGGAGATGTTTATGTACCAAGAAATTACAAGACTATGATAAGCTTTTCTAATTGTGGAATTTTAAGTTTCCTGTGGGCTGGGGTATAACTGAGCAATTAAGAGCATTTGTTAATCTCTCTGTGGACCTGTGTTTGGTTGCCAGCATCTACAAGGGAACTCACAACCATCTGTCCTAGGTAATCTGATGAGATCTTCTGGCTTCCGTGACGCCTGAATACAGATGGTTCACATATGTGTAGACAAAATACTCATTCATATAGAAAACAAAATAAGTAAATATTTTTAAATGAATAGGCTACATTCTCACATAGAATATATTCGCATTCAGCCTCAACTTAAATCTCAATTAAAATTCCTCTTTGCTTATGAGCTATCATTAGTTTATCTGAACGTCATTTTCTGCTTCTCCTGACATGACTGCATGCCTTTCTTGGCACAAAGAACAAATTCTATGTAATGAAACTCAAGACTTTTATTTATAGTTTTTACAGTCATTGTTCATCATACTTCAGCTGTTTCTTCATATACATATACATATGTGTGTGTGTTTTCTCATATGTACAAATACTATTTTATGAAATAACTTACATAATTATCTCAACAAAGGAATTATTTCTTCTGTCATTGAAGCAATCAGCAATCTGAGTACTGTTGGTCCTTGGCTTATGGAATGCTTTTTTGTTTATGAGATTTTGGCACAAATTATCTTTGATATTAAGATATTGATGCCAGAATGTCTCAGACTTTTTTTTTAAATTGCATTGGTGATCAGAGACTTCAACTGCTCCAGCAAGGTTCACTTAGGCCAGAAACAAAAATATTGTCATTTAAGCATTACTTAGCAAATTATATTCATAGTCCATTAAATAACAATAATCTTCTATTTACTTTAATTTTGAAATATTTCCCTAAGGTAGGAGCACCCTGAGAGGATCATTGGTTGTTAGTTCTCTAAGTGAGAAGAATCGTGTTAGGGAAATGTTTTGTTTAGTATGCTGCTGTTTGGGGAGACTAATCCCATTGGTTGTTGATGCACAACCATTAGTCTCAGGATCACATGTTTATGCATTAACATTTGGGCAAGGAGAGTCAAACCTTTAACAGTAATTGTACCAGCAAATTAACCAATGTGTTTACATAAATGGGTACAGAACAATGACCCTCATCTTGAAATTGCAATGAGCCCTTTGTGGGACCTTGAGAGAGTCATTTCATTTATCAATTATTTTAGATGCAAACTTTGCTAGTTCCATTTGATATTCAGTAAACATCTTTGTGGTCATATGTCTAATGGCCCATTTTAAATGATAATTCTCAAGTAGTAAGTGTTATTCCATCTAGTTAAGCCTCAGAGGTTCACCATCAGTTTGTTTATTAAGAGCACAGTTGTAACTAATCAGAGATATTTTTAAACTGATAGTAATTGACCTGTGAAATACACACTATTACATTTTTTTCAGACAGCTTTGCATTGGATAACAAGCTTTAAAATTTACTTAGTCCTACTAAGTACGTCATTATTTGTATGCATTTGTGACAAGTGTACATATAACATCAATTAGTCTGGTTTACATACTACAGAAGTCTGAACATGTCTACAATGATCAGTATGTAGGATGTGAAGGAAAGAAGTAAGAGGAAGGTGGAGGATGATAGAAGAAAATGCATTATCCTTCTTTACTTTTGCTTTAGAGATAGAGTCGACTCATCGCCACTGCTGATTTTCACAGCCTCTGAGATGTTATTTCATTATGATTTTCCTTTATTACTGTTTTTCTTCAATGTATAACTTAAGTTATACATGGAAGCAAAGAATGGCTGGGAATGCTTCCTTTCTCCTAACACCCCTTTAATGGCCCATTTGTGGTCATATTTACTGGTCTGGATCTTCCATTCATGAGTGAATCTGTTCATCATTTCCTTTTCTGTGAGATCTCTGAATGTCATCAAAGTGGATCAAAGTTTTCTCAAAAAAAAAAAACCCACAATTTTTGGTGATTTATACCACACTAGGGAATCCTAGGGGTTTTTCAATGTATTATTGAAACTAATTGTATTATTGAAAGCTAACACTGGGAGTGGAATATTGTGCTTGAAAAATCAACAACAAGAGAACCCTACAAAAACCAACAACGACAACAACAACAACAACAAAAACGAAATCAAAAAACAAGTACGAGGAAATGGTATCTGAACTAAATTGTCAGTGAGTAGAATTCATCCATAAGAAAATTAGCGATTAACAAATTAAGGATTACTTGGAGGAAAAGTAATTAGAACTGAGGTATTAAAAAAGACACATACTACTTAGTGTCTACACTTCCACCTGCAAATGTAGGTGGACACACTGCTCTCCACCCACAGCTCCACCTGTTTCCTGGGAGACCTGAAGATGACATCTTTTGTAGCCAGTTAGGAGATACACTGGAGGAATAAGGACACCAACCCACCCACAACTTTTTCAACCTAAAATTTGTTCTGTCTAAAAGAATTGCATGGACAAAAAAAGAGCAGATTGAAGGGATGACCAACCATTAACCAGTCCAACTCGAGACCCATCCCATGGGCAAGGTGCAATTCCTCATCCATTATGTTTGTAGACAGGAGCCTAGCATAATTGTCCTCTGAGAGGCTCAACTGGGCAGATGACTGAAACAGATACAGATCTCCACTGCCAAACACTGAAGGGAGATCAGAGATCATTATGGAAAAGCTGTGCAAAGAATTGAAAGTCCTGAAGGTAAGAGGAACTTAACAGAAGATAAAAAAATTCTGACCTGTACTCCTGGGAACTCTCAAGAGACTAAGCCACTGACCAAAAAGCATATGCGGACTGGTGTGAGGCCCCTGACACATATGTACCAGACATGCAGCTGTTTCTTTGTGAGTCTGAAAAGATGTCCCAAAAGCTTTTGTCTGACTGTGAATCTGTTCCTTAACAGGGCTGCCTTGTCTGGCCTCAGTGGGATAGGATGTACCTAATCCTGCAGAGACTCAATGTGCCAGGGTGGAGGGGATACCTAGGATAGAAAGGCAAATACTTAGAACATAAAGAAAATGAAAGAAAGCCTATGAAATAATCTACTTTGAGTAGTTATAGAGAAAAGCTAACACTGGGTAGACTTGAAAGATCCTAGAGAGTAATTGGTCTTTATTATGGTTTTAATGGGGAATTGGAAAACATTACATCATATAAGAGAAACTAGGATGCTCAATTCCTATTAAGTCCTAGTTTGTTATTTATTATAGCCCTCAGGCATTGCTGGTCTTGAGCTACAACAGTATTCCATTGTGTTTATGTCGTAATCAGTTTATTACACTTGATTCTCAGTTTTAATATGCCCCTTTCAATAATATGATGTTTATCATACACAGCTTGCTGCAGTCTAAGAAAAGATTAGGTAGATGATGTGACTTAATGTACAGAACACCACCCCACAAGTAAATGAGGCCAAAGCACAGAAGTTTGCCTTTGTCAAGCTGATTTTTAGCTCTGGCCATGATCATTGCCTGACTGAAGATTGTTATCTTCTCTGAGACAAATGCATTCCCAGGAGGCAGGATATCAGAAATGAATAGTTGGATGGAGACAGAAGGCAATCCCGGGATGCAGGCTAGGAAGCATCTCGTAGCCTGGAGGGAAAGCCAAGGAAAAAGCTGATCTTTGCTGAACTCTCAAAACCAGTGTAAATTTAGTTACTAGCTGCCATTTTAGTTTCATAACTTAACGTGCAATGCTAGTCAAATAAAAGATGAGGTTTTGCGCATATACATTAAATAAAGCTTGAAGTTCGCTATGAAGATGTTATTGAATAATTCTATTATTAGCCAAATTGCCGATTACAACATTAGTAAAGAAACTGATGATCTCCCAAACAAAGATGAGATATTAGTGACAAAAGTGCAGCCAGCATAGGTTAAGCAGGGGCTGGCATCAGGCATTGGCTGACCCATAATATTTAGATTGAGGAGTAAAATCTTCCAGCTCAATTCAATTTTAGTGGAAATGTATGAGTTCATGGTCAATACCAATTAAAAATAAACACCCTACATAACTTAATCTCCTCCTCAATGGGTCAGACATTCATTTCATTGTGTTGTTAGTGCCAGAGGTTCAATTACAGAGAGAAAAGAAAGAGCTATGCCTTGCAATAAACTCTGGTATTTGAAATAGCTTAATAAAATGAACATAATCTCAAAAGTGTTTTTCCCTTCCAATGTTCAAGCTTTAATTACTCCATTTTGTATTAAAGAACTTGTTAAAAATGTCTAATTGCCACTTCCAACTGAATGATGTGCTAGGATTACTGGGTCTTGCCTGTCTGCAAAGCACTTTGAGCTTGTATTTATAGGTCTTACAGGAAAGAGCTGTGGACGATTAAGAGTAGCAATTAGTCCTGAATGCCTAGATGTCAAAGCAGAAGGAGTCTGGGGGAGGGACAGAGTTCCAGAACTGGAGCTGGTCCTTAGGTTGCCATTGTAAAGTATAAGGCATCAGGTCAGTACTTCATAAATAGCTCTTTTTTTTATTTTCTATAACTTAAAGTTTAATTTGTAAAAGAAGTAGAACTAATTTTATCATGCATATCAGGAAGAAGGTAAATGATAATATTTTTATAATTGCCATTTTTCATGTTTATGATTTTATATATTAGAAGGTAAGACTTGTTACATTTAAAAGAGTTTTAAAAGTCTCTTGGCAGGAAGAAGAAAGCAACCACAACAGGGGAGGAATGGAGGGAGATAGAGGGAAAGGGGATGGGGGGATGGGGAGAGGGGAACATGATCTGGTATTGAGTGGGAGGAAAGAATTAAAGCCATAAGGGCCCGCAGAAAGAATGGAAACAGGAAGCCTCCAAAGGAAGAAGGTAGGAAGGACACTCTGAAATGTACCAGACACCTGAGAAGTGAGAGACCATCAGGACTCAAAGGGGGAGGGAGTCCCTAAATGAGATGCTCTACAGTGGGGAGGGGGAACTTACTGAACCCACCTCCAGCAGAAAGACAGGGCATCAAGTGAGGGATGGGGTTGCTATCCCACAGTCAAAGGTCTGACTCGCGATTTTTCCTATTGGAAAGAAATACAGGAATATAAATGGAAAAGAGCGCAAGGAAAAGAAGGTCCAGTGACAGACCCAAAGTGAGATTCAGCTCAAGGGGAGGCCTCAAGACCTGACCCCATTACTGAGGCTATGGGGTGTTCACAAGAAGGGACCTACTATGACTGCCCTCCAAAAGACCCAACAAGTAGTTGAAAGAGTCAGATGCAGATATGTGCACCCAACGGATGAACAGAAGTTGCTGACCCCTCTGGTTGAATTAAGGAAAAGCTGGGGGAAGGTGAGGAGGAGGGCAACCCTTAGGAGAACCAGCACTCTCAATTAACCAGTACCCCTGAGATCCCTTAGACACTGGATCACCAAGCAAACAGCATACACCAGCTGAGATGAGGCCTCCAACACATAAACAGCAAAGGACTCCTGGGTCTGGATTCAGTCATAGAAGATGCAGCTAACCCTTAAGAGACTGGAGGCCCCAGGAAATTTAGAGGTCTGGTGGGGTGGGTGGGGGTATGGGATGTGGAACAGTCAGGGATTGGATCAGGAAGGGAATAAAATCTGGAATGTAAAAGTAAATAAATAATTAATTGAGATAACTCACTACCTTTGGACCAGTCTCTAAGGGTGCTTTGAGCAGCTCAAACACAGTATATGGTGTATATTACTATTTAGTTATCTATTAAATACTCAATGAGGAAATATGGAGACTAAATGTGGAGTAGAAATTGAAGGAAAGGCCATCCAGAGACTGTTCCCACCTAGGGATCCATCCCATGTACAGCTACCAAACCCAGACACTATTGTGGATGCCAAGACATACTTGCTGACAGGAGCCTGATAAAGCTGTCTCCTGAGAGACTGCCACAGCATGACAAATACAGAGGTGAATGCTTGCAGCCAACCATTAGACTGAGAATGGGGTCCCCATTGGAGGAGTTAGAGAAAGGATTGAAGGAGATGAAGGGCTTTGCAACCCCATAAGAACAATACCAACCAACCAGATCTCCAGGGACTAAAATCATTATCCAAAAAGTACACATGGACAGACCCACGGCTCCAGCTGCATATGTAGCAAAGGACGGCCTTGTTGTGCACCAGTGAGAGGAGAAGCCCTTGGTTCTGCCAAGGTCAGACCCTCCAGGTGTAGGGGAATGTCAGGGTAGAAAGGTAGGAAGGAGTGTGTGGGTAGGGGAGCACCCTCACAGAAGCATGGGGCGGGGACATGGGATAGCAGGTTTCTGGAGAGGAAACCAAGAAAGGAGATAACATTTGAAATGTAAATAAAAAACCAAAAATAAATAAATAAATTAATAAATTTTATTAATAACAATTAATAATTAATTAATAATATCAATAATCATTAATTTATTAATAATAATCAATAAATAAATAAAAATATGTAATATAAAAATGTCAACTATGATTTCATGATTCTGATATGCCAATGAAACTATGTTATCTTATAATGAAAGTTTATGTTAAGTGCAAAATTTTGAAATCTAAAAGAGATAAATTCTCATTTAATTAATGATGAAAAAAATTTAAAAATCTCTTTAAGCTTGATACTATAGCTCAGTAGGAGCACACGCTGCCAAGGCTGGTGATGTGAGCTGGATCCCTTGGACTCACATGGCAAATAGAAAGAAAATATTTACTCGTTTGGAGTTTATAGGGAATCCCCAGCCCCATAAATATGATGTGTCCATTCATGCCAGAGACGGAAGCAGGTACTGTGGATGAGGCATCTTTAGTGGTTTTGCACATATAAAAATCTCCATGTTTATACATAGCTGGTCAACCACTAACCTGACGAACCAACTCCCTGACTAGCAGGTGCCTGCACTTGAATCCAAAGCAGGAAGACAAGGTTATAGCATAGTTTATAAGGTAAATTTCGAATGAGCGCCCTGGCTAACACCAACTTCACTGCATGCTTGTCTATGATCAGTACATGTTTCATATACTGACATGAGTGTATAAGCATGTGATGAAAACACAGATGACCAGTTCAGAGGAGATGCTGAATTCTCTTCATGTTCTACTTGTTTCCAACATTAGAGGCAAGCACCACAGGGCACAGTGCACTGCAGCATCCAAGGTGACTGCAGTTTAGTCTGGAATGGCATTGCTCCTTATTTCCTTTAAAAAGTCAACTGACTAAGCAGATACATGAAAGGGTGTTAAAATGATCAACTGATTAAGGAGATACATGAAAGTGTGTTACACTATAGATTCCTAGGGAAATTGCTTATAAAGGCTCATGCACATCCAGTGTCAGGAAAGAATACCACGGGAAATGAACTAAGATGACCTTGTTTTTCAAAACTTCTGTTCAGCACCTGTTTGGATATGGCATAATGACGAGTTTTTCTTGCCCTAAGCTTCCTCATTCATTATTATAAAGAAGCAATGGCTTCATGGAGGCAGCTTTGAGTTTGTTCGTGGCCTCTCTAGGTGTTGTGTGACCTTTTAGCTCGCGTGTTTTTCTCATCTTACAGTTTTTCTCTCTATCTGTAAAATGCTAAAACTGCTAAATGTTCCCTGAAAGACAGTCATGAAGATCAAATAAGTACACGTATTTTGAAAACATTAAACAACATGCACTGGCTGTGTCACAGAATCACTGGGCACATTATACTTATGAATGGTAATAGTACTGCTACTAATAATTGGTTTATTAAACAGATATGTATTAGAATCATGGAACTTTCCACTAGGGTACTTGTTTTCTATGATCATCTTGATATAGCCCAGACTGGCACAAATAGTCTGGGAAGGCAGAACACATATATCTCCTCCTTCAATATTTTTATTCATCAGGACAAATGCCTAGCATGAATCTGCAAAATCCCTTTTCTGATGAATTAATGAAGAACACGAAAACATTAAAGGTGGGAGTGGCTACTGAAAGATATTTGTTTAACACAAAAGCATTTGTAATGCAGTTTGAATTATCACCTAAGGACTGTATCCTTATTTAGTGCTTTTGTTTTTTGTTTGTTTGTTTGTTTTGTTTTGTTTTTTTAGTAGCAGGGTATATTTTCCTTCACTATTCAATTGTGATGGCAATGATGAGTACATTCACTGACACTTGGAAGCAGTTTTATGGAAAATAAGCCCATAGATAGCACAGAATAAAACATATATGGTTTTCTCTTCAAAGTATTAAGTCCATCTAAAACAAAGACAAGGACAGAGACACAGATAAAAAGGACTTAGCTTGTAATTTAATTGTTTATTCATTTATTCATGTATTCTGCAGACTGTCAGGGGCGTGAGCCATTCACAAGGTCCTAGGCTATGTACTCTAGCTCTAAAGAAAAAGAGACAATCTTCAAAACCCTAAAGAAATCATGATGTAATTCAGCGGTGGCTTAACTACTTGAGATAGATGACAAATGGTGCTATAGAGATAGAAAAGAAAATATGTTTCAGTCTTCCCAGGGGAACATGGAAAAAGCTCATACAGGAAGAATGAGCATGCTCTAGATTGACTTAAATCTTCAGCCAAAAGAGGGAACATCTATATCAATCACAAGTGCAGGATGATGACCTATTCTGTATGAGTAAGGCATAAGCAGAGATCAAGGTGGGGAAGCTAATTATGTATCAAAACTAACGGAAAGATGTGAAAGTGCGTGCATGCGTGTGTGTGTGTGTGTGTGTGTGTGTGTGTGTGTGTGTGAGTGTGTGTGTGTGTGTGTTTGTGTGTGTGTGTGTGTGTGTGTGTGTGTATGCACATGTGTGCACATGGCAGGGTACAACTGACTAAGGTACACCAGACTCAGTGTGCTTGGAAGCTACTAAAACAATATCATGTTACTCTCTACCATATTCTCTTGAGCTAGTCTTACTGAACCTAGATCTGGGCTATAGCCAGTCAGCTCCAGTGGCCCTCCTGTCTCCCATCCTCCATTACTTTAGTGCTGAGGTTACAAGCTCAAGTACCTATCAGGAGTTCTAGATATTTAGACTCAGATCATCCCTCATGAGTCAGATTCCCAGTCCTCCAAAGTATTTTTTTTTTTTTAACAGAAATGAGTTTTGGTACCAGAAAAGTAAGGATCATATAATTATGAAGAACAAACCATTTTTACTTTAATAATTGTGGGTAGTTTATGTTAGCCATAGAACCAGTAAGGAATGAATTGGTAAAGATTAGCTCTTGCAGAACACAGAAATCAGTGACAAAGTATGCAGCAAGAGGGAAGAAAGAAGATGTAAGTTCTGGTTCCTGGTTGAGAGGAAGAAAGACCTTGCAGAATAGTTCTTCTGTGACTAAGACCACTTCCCCTTCATGACTTAGTGCTAACACAAAGAGTGGTTTTGTCATCTTATTTATTTGGTTTACTTATTTTTTTAAGTTTCTTGATTTTGGTAAGGTTTAATTTCTTCCTACAAATAGATTGACTCCATTAACGCCCTGTTGAAGGACAGTATTAGGACATTTCTTTGACCAACAGCTTGAGTTTTGTATTTTAAATCCCTAGAAAATATTAGGAAGTCAAGATTCTAAGCATTTAGGAGTTGTGGTTGTATCAGAAAGTACAATTTTGATGTTCAAGCTGCACCCTGAATATAATGTTTGTTTTTACCTACATGATCCTTGGTCTTTAGCCACGGCTCCCAGGTCTATGAGTCACACCAACTGCTTAATTCTGAGTCAATACTCTGGTATGTATTTATCCATTTGGGACTAGCCTATCCTAAGGAATACTAATTTGAAAAACATAGGAAATTGCTAAAATATGTCCAAGGGCCATCTCTTACTTGAGATGGGCACCTATGATTCTTTAAGTCTAAAGTTCCTAAATAGATGTGTTATATGATATTCAAAATTATGAAAGTTTATGGACTCATGAGAATTAAAATGTGAATATGTATCTGAATGTCCCTGTAGCCATGGTTTAGAGATGGAAAGCATAAAAGTGATCACAGCAATAGATCACAGGCCTTAATAAAAATAATAGTCAAGAACTAAATAACATGACTTCAGCTTGCTCGACATGCATGGTATGTACTCATAAGTGGATATTAATTATAAAATCCAGATACCTGTTACACTCCACAGACCCAAGGAAGCTAAAAAAAAAGAAAGGCCCAAGTGAGGAAGCTTGAATCTCACTTCAAAAGGGAATAAAATAGCCATACGGGGCAAATGGAGGGAAGGAACTGGGAGGGAGAAGTGATGGGGAGGGGAATGAGAGGTTCAGGATCAGGTATGGGGAAGGATAGGAAAGATGGCCATGAAAATGAATGGAGATCAGTACTGACCGAGGTGAGGAAGTAGGGTCATCTCCAGCACAGACCGAGACCGGGAATAAAGGAGGCACTCGATAATCAATGGGAGTGGTTTTAGCTGTGACTCACTGTATTAGGGACTTGGAAGCTGAAGATGCCACCTTCTGTGTCCAAACAGGAACCCTAGAGAAGAGGTGGTGCTACTAATCCACCCACAAAACTTTCAACCTGAAATGTATTCTGTCTACAAAAAACACAGGCACAGGGGATGAAGCAGAGACTAAGGGAATGGCCAACTAAAAAACAGCCCAGCATGAGACCCATCCCATGGGCAAGCACTAATTCCTGACACTGTAAACGATATTTTGTTATGCTTGCCGACAGTGACAAATGGTCCTCTGAGAAGCTCCACACAGCAGCTGACTCAGCAAGATACAGACACCCCAAGTCAAGTAGTAGATGGAGCTTGGGGACTCTTATGGAAGGATAGGAGAAAGCATTGTCGAGGAAGGGGACAGAATTTCCACAAGAACAACAGGCTCAACTAACCTAGACCCTTGGGGCCCTCAGAGTTTGAAGCACTAACCAAAAAGCATACATGAGCTGGACCTAGGACTCCCCACACATACGTGGCAGATGTGCAGTTTGGTCTTTATGTAGATCCCAAACAAGCTGCTTCCTGTATGTGGGATATGTTCTTCTAGCTGAGATGCCCTGTCTGGCCTCAACTGAAGAGGAAGCTCCTAGCCTTGCAGAGACTTGAAGAACCAGGATGGAGGAATGCCCTGGGGACCCCACCAATCCAGAGGAGAAGGGGAAGGGTATTGGTGAAGGGTTGTGGGAGAGGATGACTAGGCGGGTGAATAAGTAAAAATAAAATTAAAAAGAAAGAGAATACAATACATCAAATAAACAGTAGACTTTGGTAGAGAACTAACAGGAAATAACAGAGCACTTTGAGTAAATGTAGTAAGATCGTGGTCACCTGAGAAGTGACATCCTATCAAAAAATGTGAACAAAAAAAAAAGAGGATCCAACCCCCCCCCAAAGAATGGAAGTAAGTGTTAAAGAAGTACAAAGGATTAACAGTGAAGTCCATGCCTCTGAAGGTATTAACCATGTTTTTTGTTTGTTTTGCTTGTTTCATTTTAATAATGACAGTATCTTTGGGGATGGAGAATTACACTAAATGTGACTCATAAAAAATACAGAGAAATGCATCTGTGTTACTCTCTTTAAAGGTTTTGAAAACTACTCTGGAATATTTTGATAAAATTGGTTGAATGTCCCAACCTCTTGAAAAAGAGATGTGAGAAAGGGCAAGTCAATAACTGTGTTCCTAAAATGTTCCCTAGAGTAGACTTCATCTTAGATGAATATGCCTACTCTGTGTAGTAGCTCAAAAGAATAGCCAGGCCTGTGAAATAGCCCCAATGCCAGAAGACAAAGGTCTGATTATATTAAAAATGTTTGTGTGTGGTGTGTGTATTTGTGTGTGTATGTACATGTATGCTCTGTGTGTGCATGCATCTGTTTGTTTGTGTGTGTGTGTGTGTGTGTGTGTGTGTGTGTGTGTGTGTGAATATGTGTGTTATCAAGTACCTCTTGGTGCATTTAGCCAGCCCAGTTGTTCCAGCAGCAAAGTCTGAGGCTGAAGCAGAGCATCTGAGGGTAGAGATATGTGAAGTTTGGTTGTAGTTGAAGCCCAGGACTTTCTTGTACCAGTTGTTTCCCAGATGTCTTTGCTCGCTCTTTCTTTCCTTGTATGAAACATTATATTACAGACAGCACTGACATTCTCTAATTGCTTATTTAAGCATCTTAATGTCAGAACAGTGATTAACTTGCATTGTTTAGAGATGCAAAGTGAGCTGGGTAGTGTTTGGTGTTTGTTTCCCTAAACCACACAAGAAACAAAGCAAGAGTTTATTTCAAGCCTAACTCCAAAGTACACGTTCACATTGACATATCCCAAAACTCTATTTCAAAAGGAAGATTGTGCCTTAGAGAAAGAACATGATTACATAGTCTTTCATGACGTGCTTAAAGATAACAGCTCTGGGGCTTTATTCATACACATTTATTTGCATTTTCTAAACATGGATTGTAATTTATATTTAATTTTGCCACTAGGGGAAAAAAATCACATTTTGCCTTTTGTGCCGAGCTGCCGAGTCGGCTGATTTCTTTACATTTTTGTCTTCTCAGAAAAAAGCTAGGCAACTTGGTATGTCATCTGTATCAATAGTCTGTTGCCAACTGCTGGAGATTGCTGACAGTGGATCAATTTTAATTTACAGCTGATCTTGAAAGACCACTTAAATAGTGGTAATTAAGGAGCAAAATATGAGACTGGAAATGTAGCAAAATGTGTGTCGTTTTACACTAATGAAGTACTGGAAGCCTTTTCTCTGCAAAGCTAAAATAATGTATGTGACGGTTCACTGCAGTGTGGGTCATTAGTCTGGGAGAGTTAAGGAGAATCATTTAGTTCCCATGACAGGGTAGGTTATGAGCACATGAAATGCCACTCTTGATGATGCTCCCCTGCTTTTCCATAGTACTCACCTCACCTGCACCCTCATAAATATTTGAATTCCCTACTGGCATCCTTACATAGACAGAGTCTATGTCTACCATATTTGCATGATATGGTTTCCACAGAAACTAATGGGATAAGAGTTGATGCTAAATAAATGCTTGCTTAAGTCACCAAATAATACATAAATGACTATAAGGTGAAAGCGCATGCTCATATATGTAGTTACCTTTTCACTCAGTGATGCATACTGGATTCATTGAATACAATAGAAATATCCAGCAATTTTTGTGCCACAGGATTTCATCACCAGATTATATATTTCAGACATTTATCAATTTTTATTAATTCTGAACTTTGGGGCTATCTCAGTATTCTTTTTTCATCTATGACTAAAGTTTGTGGCTCTCATATTATTTCTAATTTCTCAGTGTTTAAACCCAAAACAATCAAGTGATGATGTTTCAAAGGACAATGATTCATATTTTCACTGCCTCGTAGCTATACCTCTATACAACATTGATCATGAGGGTACCATATTTTTATGACTGAATCTTTTTCCATTTTTATGACAGGCGGTAGAACAAAAAGATCCAAATTTTACTTGCTTTTGACCCTTTCTTTTACATCTTTAGTATTTTTTTTTTCTGCTGTGCTAACTACTCATAGGGAAATGAACACATTGTGAAGACAATTTTGGTGAAGAGAAGTGATTACAAATACTTCTCAGTGTCTCACTTCTAGACAATGTACATTGTATAGTAAAATTGCACTCTTCTTGCAACATTGGATACACTTTTAAGTTCATACTATGTGAAGCAGTAAAACTGCACCCTTCTTGCTACATATGACAAGGAGTGACAAGGTAATTTCTACCATAGTACCAAACTCAATTTATTTTTCATTAGTTATTTTATTTATTACATCCCAAGTGCTCCCCCTCTTTGGCCCCCTCCCAGAGTTCTTTACCCCATCCCACCTTCCCTTACCTCTGAGAGGGTGCCCCTGAACATACCCCCTTTTCTGGGTCATCAAGTCTCTACAGAATTAGAAGCATCCTGTCTTATTGGGACCTGACACGGTAGTCAGTTCTCTGCTACATATGTGCCTGGGACCTCAGACCAACCCACATATGTTCTTTGATTGGTAGCTTAGTCTCTGGGAGCTCCCGGAAGCCAAGGTTAGTTAACACTGTAGGATTTCCTATGGGCTTGCCATCCCCTTCAGTTCCTTCAGTCATTCCCCTAATTCTTCCATAGGGGTGCCAGACCTCAGTCCAATGATTGGCTGTAAGTGTCAATATCTATCTCAATCAGCTGCTTGTAGAGCCTCTCAGAGGACAGTCATGCTAGGCTTCTGTCTGCAAAGGCAGATGGCATCATTAATAGTGTCAGGTCAAAATTTAAATATTGCATTTCAGCTACATTATCTCTTCTGTATAAGGGTGCACTTAAGAACGACAATCCTAACTTGTTTCTTTACTACTTACTACTTTTCTACTTACAAAAGTAAGTAGCAGCACTAGGGGTCTCAGTCATGTTCCTAGAATAACATACTTACTTTCAGCTGCTTTTTCTGAACATAACAAGATGCACTGTATTGTCTCTCTAAGACTGAGCATGCAGGCTGTAATTTTTAAGTTGCATAGAAGAGGTGAATAATTTGGCATTGTGTGTATGTATTACAATCTGATACCTTGCACCACATTGATACACATTCAACCCCACCAGAAGACAATTGCCCATGGATTAGAAAAGTGACATTTCATAAAGGAATCAGAAATTTGTCTTTGTTTTTGATGTACACCATTTTACCCAAAGGACACTAGTGACATTGTTGCTTCTCAACATCACAATGAAACCTGTGTTCTCTCATTTTTTCTTACAGGAAAATTACATGCATTTACATCTATATGACAATGTTTAGCTGGGTGTGATATCTTTCACAAGTTTATTCAGACCACTATGAGTAGAATTCTTACAAATAAGAGCTAATATTCTCTACTCATAATATCAACATATCACTTCTGTTAGATTTATATTTTGTGAATGAATGAAAAGATGAATGATTTGCAAGTCTGACCCACAATGATTAATGTGTAGGATACAAAAGTGCTAAATGCATAGTACTCTGTGGAACATTTTCAATGTCGACCTTAGCCTGTTAGGTTGATGTCAATTATAGCTACAGGTATTTTTGATTCTTAAATATATTTGCTTAATTAACTCAGCCCTATTTATTTATGTAGGTTTCATGTGTGTGTGTGGCCTGGTGTGTTTATGTTCCTGTTTCTGGGACTTTAAAATTACTTCAAAATAATATAAGATATTATGGTCTGCTTAAAACCTTACCAATTTAAATGTTAACTGGTTGCCCCAACACCAACCTTATATGACCAGAAGAAGAAAAAAAAGTGGAAAGGGACACCAAGTTATTTCCCCCAATATGCCTTGTTGGCATCAGGAAGTTCTGAATAATTAATTATGTTTACTCCGAAGAAAAAGACAGAGGATTTTGGTTCGTATAATGAGAAGAACAAAGTGCAAAGATCAAATAAAGTTAAAAAAATCCAATAAATAATGAAAGAGTTTGTGGATTAGCATTTGTTTTTAGAATATCTTGTGTTGTAAAGTCATAGATCATGTTTAAAGACACTTTGAGAATGCATAAAAACTCTCTCATTGCCTTGCATTACCTCATTTTCCAATTTTATAGATACACAGACCCAGCAACAACGCAAAAGCATCTCCAAAGTGCTCTTTCTTCAAGGTAAACTTGGCAATGTTACTTCGAGAATGTCTGACTTATTCACCTGAGCAAGATGGATAGAGAAGTTTTTGCTGCATGCCAAAGGTCACTAGTACTTGAAGTTGAAGCATGTAGAACAGACAACAGAAAATGCAGTTAAAGCCATGCCTGAGGACACCTTTTTGAAAAAATGCTATAGAATTAGATATTTATAAAAATTGTAGGTAGAAAAAAATGATCACTCAAAATTTGTGGTAGGAAAAATACATAGTTATATTGAACATCCTATACATCAGAATATGGTAATTGCCTGAAAAATGTGTTATTGCTCTGTGAATGCTAAGAAGCCCAAGGAATAGAGAATATTGTTGTCCTGTCCTTTTATTTAAAAAGACAATAAAATTTGGTAGGAATGTGTGACAGCAACCATCACAAACAGCGGAGCCTAACATAAAAGTTTTCTGACTTTCTAGTCTTGAATGTAGTGTTTATGTCCTCAACATTTGATGATTTTTACATATAATTTCAACCTCTACTTTATAAAGCATGCAATACCTTATTTATAAAATAATATTGATTTTTATTTCAACAGATATTAAGCATCTTAGTTACTTTTATATGGCTGTGAAGAGACCACCATTGAAACTAGGAGATTAAACATCTGAGTCTCATGGTTTCAGAGGGTTTAGGATACATGACCATCATGGACTGAGTATGGCAGCAAACAGATAGATATGTCCTTGGAATAGCCAGAAAGCTCCTTCCTCTTCTGCAAGTTAGACTAGAGAGAGCTAACTGGGAGTGGAGATTTGGAAGTCCATCTGTAATAACTTCCTCCAACATAGCCACACCTTCCCCAGAAAGAAAACACCTCCTCCACCAAGGCCACACCTCTTAATCTTTCCTAGACAGTCTACCAGCTGGGCATCAAGCATTCAAATATATGAGCCTATAAGGGTAATTCTCATTCTAAACAACACAACAGATATGGAGAGAGTTATGAATGTTGAAATTATCCTATTTGTCTCTGCTAATGTGTTACCAACATCATTAGCATTCCGTTCATTTAAGGGGAACTATTGGTGGAGAAGTAGAGGAGATATGGACAGAAAGAATAAGGGGATAGTAAGTCTGTACATGTACAGTGTTATATGGTCATAATGAAACCAATCATTTAACATACTAACTAAAAAAAGTAATTTATACTGCTTACATGTTTGTAATATAAAATATAATTCTTCAGTAACAGCTCAACTGGAATCTTAGTGTTAGAATTTTAAAGAGAATCAAAAAAATTAGATGAGAAGAAATATTGAAACAGCAAAGAAGAAGCACTGGAAGAAACACATCCTCATCTAACAGGAGAGAAAGGACAGAGTGGGCCATTGTTATAATCAGTGTCAAGAATGCAATAAAACCTTTTGGAGTCAACAGAGACAGCAAAGAGCACCATACCAACCAAGAGGATTAAAAGAATGGGTGCCCTGTCTAGTTAGGTTTCTTGCTGTGTGTGTGATTTGATATGATTAATGATTTCTATGTCTAAAACATATTTACCCCTTATCCATAAGAAAATTTAGGGAGCACTCACCTGACACAAGTGCCTATATGATTCTTTTTCAAGTTGATAATAAAAAAATGAAAGGTTTAATAATTATGAGACACATTTCAATGCCTTTACTAAAAACACACATTCCTAATTTTAATATACCATTGTCTTCAAGAATATTTGTTGGGGAATTCCTTACAGTGAATTACTTACAATCATTCTAGACAGACATTGATAAGCTTGCCAGAGTATTAAGAAAACTATGGGCTGTAGATATAAGATTTGCTTTGTTCTTCTCATCAGAGTAACATATAGAATTTTAATGTCTAAATGGGCTGATTCCAAGGATCAAAACCATGACAAAATTGTGCTTATATGAGACATCAATGTGAGATAAATTTTGCATGAATCCAGCAACTTGCTGCTTTTTAGTCAAGTTGAAATATCATTATTCTCAAGAGATTATTGTTTATTGAAGCATGGATACTTACCAATTGTGTAGACTGAAGTTGGTTAGTTGTTTCACAATTAAGAAAAATTAAAAAAGTATATTTGTATTATAAAGTAATGTGTGTCACTTACCATTATCAAAGTTCAGATTGTCTTAATTACCTATCTTTTTCTGGGCAGGTAAGATTAATTAGAAGTTAAAGATCCTTACTATTAACTTTGGATATGCAAGATCAATTCCCTGGTCCTACACAGTGAAGGAGACCTTCATATGCTTGTCTTGTCAAGACTATGTGTCCACAGGTCTACATGTGTACATATACACTTAAATGTAATAAAAACCACATTGGCTATTATATTAAAGCCTTTTACATGGAAAATAAAATCCCTTTGCAGCTACTTAAAGTATTTTTAAACTAAATATCTTTGGATAATAAAATACAAATTTAAAACAGGAAACAGAGATCAATGAATGACTAATTAAAAAATATAAAAAGTAAATCTGAAAAGCTGAGGTTTATTATAGTCCAGTTATTGATTAAACTATCTTTTTCTGAAGATTTATAAATTTTAATAATTTTATAAATAGTAATTATAATCCCCATATTATCCACTGGAATGTATTAGAACAACATCACTGCCTATAAATCAAACATGTATATTAATTGAGGAGTGTTATTATGATTTCCTGTACATTGGTTAGAGAGTAGAGATTTGTGACTGCCTTTCAGGAATGCAGCCAAAGCTCTCATTCGTGTGATCCACAGTGATGGGAGCTACTTGAATTCTCTCACAGTCTCACTGGAGTTTAGAGTCCTCAGTACCCAGTGCGTGTTATCTAAAAGACAATTTATAATGCTGCCAGGTGAAATAAGAAGCATATTCACATAATAGGCTATCTTTTCTCAAAGAATATCCATGTACTAAACTAGAACGTCCATTGTAGGTTAAAGACGCTTACAAAATAAGACCTCTTCATTCAGACATGTATTTTCTCCTGGTGATGTGACATCCAGGAGTCCAAAGAACTCAGGGCATCCTCTTTAACCCTAGTGGTCTGAGTTAGTTACACATTAGTGTACGATAAGTGTGCATGACCTGAGATCATAATGATATCATCTCAATATCAAACAAGAAATTAATAGTGAATCAAACCTCATGATATAATTAAAAAAGTGATGAAACTGGTCATGTAGCCAGAGTAAATCAGTAGATCTATTCTTGAGTGACTAAGAAAATCAGTTACATCCTCTTAGCGTGTCCTTGTGGCAGACAACATACTTGTTTTGTAGTTAGAGAAGCAACGGCACAAAACACAAAGATAAACATGCAATACTACTTATCTCCTTTCAATTTTTGAAGGTTAAACAAACACAGTGTGTGAACTGTGTTCAAGGTCAGAGGCAACTTGTCTGTTTAATCGCAATTCTGATTTAGTTAAAAATTTCTGACCCTTTAGTTTCATAATCAGACGAACTGGTCCTACCCCTCACTTATACTCATCAGTTTCTCAAACTACAGATTCTTCTCTTCCTGCACTTAGCACAAAGAGTCATAACACTGTCATGATCCATGACATGCATCTCAAGACCAGATTTTTCAGGTTGCACTGAAACTCCATCCTGATACCAGCCTTAGAATACAATCAATGGTGTTGTGCAAATAGTATTACCATCCATTGTTTTGATATAGAGCAAAGATCTGAAGTTCAGAACATTTACTAAACAGCCAAAGAAGAAAATAACCATGCTATCACAGAAACAGGGCAAGAGTTTTAACAGATGCAGCCTCATTACTGCCCTGCTCCCACTTGCTAAAGATGGAAATGTAGTTGACTAACATTTTGTGACTTATGGTAATCTCTTCCATTAGTGGCAAATATGTGCTTTACATATCATGAAATGGGAACATGGCCTAGGTAAGTAATGGGGGTTCAAATACAATGCACATCTCAATACCTACCATCAAACATTCAGAAAGGAAATTTTAATGATCTTGGAAATGGCTTCTATATCACAGGACATCCAGGAGAACATTGGAGCAAAAAAAAAAATCTCTTGAGAAAAAGAAAGTGATTTTGGATTATTCTCAAAGAGTCACTGATGAGACTATCTGCAAGTAATGTCAATTATGTTAATTGAAGCACTTTATGTACATTAATTAATTAACTTCCCCTATGGACTAGAACATAAATCAGAAAATCAATTTATAAACAAAAACTAGCTGAAAGAAATGGTGTGCCTTATCCAAGGCTGTGGAAATCAGAGGTCCAGATATAATGTTGAAGTCAGAGATCTGAAAGTCCAGATCTCCACTCTCAAAGCTTTACATAAACAAAAATTTGTTAATACTCCTGATAAGTGTGTTACCTCTCTTTCTATAACAGAGTCTGGAATCCTATACTAGTCAGTTCAAACTACTGACTTCCAATTGATAGCCATCTCAGAAGTCATGGTTTATTTCATTTTGATGTTCAATCAAGAAGTTTCTTTTGATGTTATAGCATGCACAAGAATAATTGACAGCTCAAGCGGGATCCTTAGGAAATGCCCATACTAAGCACAGTAATAGGTGGGGAAAGCAATTAATAACATTGTCATTTCTGAGTTGATCCTGGGTCCTACAGTATAGCCCAAGTTGGTCAGAAACTCACCTCACAGTACAAGCTAGCATGAGACTTGTCCAATCCTTTCTAATGTGGTTTCCCAAGATCTGTGATTAGAAAAATGAGCTACCATGTCTGACTCAACAAATATTTATTAATAATGATAAGTCTCAGGAAGTTGACATTTGAAGACAGAAAATTATCTTAAATATCAGTGGCACACAGACATATGATTTGTTAGATTTTTTTTTTATGCCCCAGGCCAAGCTTCCTATGACTGATATCGCATGCAATGGGCTGAAAAGTCCACTACAATTTTTTTTTTTTTTACAATTTTTAACCAAGTCAATGCTTCACAGTAATGTACACACAGCAATTTGCTGATCTACTCAATTCCTCAGCTGAAATTGTTCTTTTCAAGTTAATTTTAAGTTGTATCTAGTTGGCATCTGAATCTGGCTATAAAACATATTCAAATAAGTCAATTCAGAGATTATACTGGTAGGGAACATTAGTTTTTTTTTTATTATTCATTGCTTCTTTATGCAATTGTCGGTAATTTCTGATTGGCTATCACTAGACGTCATTAAGTATCCAAGATCATACATACATTTTCCCCAAGGAATCCTGGTATGTTACTAGAGACAAGTTTATCCTTTTCTACATGTCCATAAGTATTTGTGAATGCTCAGAGGCATGCTGCTATAATTTAGGACTGTAGCCCATCTCAACCTTTTAGCAAACTCCTTTTACATAAGTATTAAAATTTTGTATTTCCAAGATGCTTTTATGAATAAAACAATGTAAAAATACCTAATAACTAATAATAAACAAATAGCCATTTGATACTCGGCTTCTTAGACTGCATCCAAGTCCATTGGATCAGAACTTCAACAACAACAACAACAAAAACAACAACATCAAAAATACTGTTTTTATAAGTACTCTGATTGTATAATTTAATAATATTTTCACTGCCTAAATAGAGAAAAATTAAATTGCATTATACCTGTGTATTTCTGACTTTGTTGTTCTTTCTGCTTCAAATAGAATCTTACTCAGCATTCAATTCTTGGTTTAGAAAATCCTAAATTCACTGTAGGACTGACATAATACACAAAACTCTGGGGCTACTGTTGGGAATCTTCTAAAGTTCTGATTACCAAGGGTTTCAGGTGCTCTGCGTGGTTATGTCCTTAACTTTTATATCTGAACCCTTATTGAATTAGAAAGTCTTCTATTTAGATAACCCTGATCAACTGCTCAGGCTATTATTTTTATATCCTAGTTAATATTCAGCAAACATAAACTGGAAGTTTATAGTACAATGTATATTCTGAGTACTGTGAAATGTGAAAAACTTTCTTGACATAAAAACGAAATGGAACACAAAGCAGAGGTAACAATTCGGGAGACAGGGTAGAAGTCAAGACAGAAGACAGGGCTGATGTCTGAGGTTCTGAGAATGTCTGTTATCATATAGGTCACAATATCAAATTCTGTTTCTTTTTGTTACATAAGGAATTCCACACACCTGTCAAGGCTTACATAACTGTCCAAGTTGTACTCATCAATTCTGGCTGCTATTTTTTTATTTCTTTCTGCCTCATTCAGTGCAGAGACCACCATTTAATTATTCCATTTTATTATTCCGGCATGTTGTCTAGCCATACATATTTTTTCTTGTGTTCATATAATAAATACATTTTTGGTCATACTTATTTTTGTTAGCTTCTGATATTGTATACTTCTTACTCATGTTAATTCCCTTTCTAATTCCATTGTGGTGTGTGTGTGTGTGTGTGTGTGTGTGTGTGTGAGAGAGAGAGAGAGAGAGAGAGAAAGAGAGAGAGGCAGAGAGACAGAGACAGAGTGTGCACATGAATGGGCATCCCATTAAACACATGAGGTTTGTTTGCAGGAGAATGAGTACTGAAGCAGTGGCTACACAAGAACAGAAAATGTCTCCACTTTCCTTACCAAATATTTTCAGCTTCTAAGTCATGCTGGAGGTGTTGTAACAGCGGCTTCTCATTTCATAAAGGACCCTGGGTTGAGCTAACTTTTTCCTTATACCTGTATCTCTCATGTGAACTTTTCCTTCCTTGTATGACAAAAAAATAAGGATGATACCTTTTAAAATATAGTAAAAATGTATTCGTTTTCCCAGTGAAAACCACTGAAGCATGGAACAATGTCCAGAGTTAATGTTATTTTTTTAAATTAGATTTAATAATTCAAAGTTAACAAGTCAAGTATGATACAAACATATGTCTAAATAGGACAGAACGAACAATGCTGACACAGTTTTATTTTCTTTGACAATTATAATATATGAACATGAGTCACAAACCCATTTTATTTATTTTCAAAAATAATTTTAAGAAGTAAAGTATTTTTCCTCCTCCTGGCAACCTGTTACACATATCTCCGACTCTTGAAATGTTATCTCCTCTGTGAAACCTTCTTTGAGTCTTCCCAACACCTACCACCCTAGATGCCTGCTTAGTTACTCACACACAGTAAGATTTCTGTATTATTATTATTGTTGTTGTTGCTGCTGTTGCTGTTGTTGTTATTGTTGTTCTTTTTTCCTTTCCTTTTTTGTACACTCCAGATTTTATTCCCCTCATGGTCCACACTCCCACACTTCCACAGCTCCTTACTCCCCCCCAACCCCCTTCCTCCGTCTCCATGTGGATGCTCCAACTCACCCCACTAGAGCGCTAAACTCCCTGGGGCCTCCAGTATCTTGTGGGGAAGATGTATCTTTTCTGAATGAGTACTGACCCAACTGTCCTTTGCTGTATTTGTGTTGGGGGCCTCATCTTAGCTGGTGTATGTTGCCTGGTTGGTGATCCAGTGTCTGAGAGATCTTGGGGGTCCAGTTTATTTGGGACTGGTGGACCTCCTACAGAGTTGCCCTCCTTCTCAGCTTCTTCAAGTTTTTCCCTAATTCAACCACAGGGTCAACAGCTTCTGTTCATTGGTTGCGTGCAAATATCTTGCTCTTTCAGCTGCTTGTTGGGTCTTGGAAGCCAGTCATGTAGGCCCCTTTTTGTGAGCTCTCCATAGCCTGAGTAATAACGTCAGGCCTTGGGGCCTCTCCGTGAGCTGGATCCCACTTTGAGCCTGTCATGATCTCAAGTTGACATATATCCATGTGTAAAGACACAGTTTTCTTTTACTTTTTATTTTTTATCTTTTTTCTGGCTTTTCTTTTTCAGGAATAAGGCTCTTTCCTAGGGCTTAATGCACGCTAGCTGAGAGCTTTATCACTTACCTGTATTGCTAGCCCACTCTTTGCTTTTAATTTCGATAGAATTTTACTACGTTGGGCCAGGCAGGCTCTAAATTCATAATTCTTCTCATAAACACAGAGTGTCTGATTACAGGCCTATACTACACATACCCAACATAATACCATCTTAGTTTCAGAAGGTCGTACCGTCTTAGGCTTACAGACACAGAATGTTAGAGGGCATGTTGGATTTGAGTTTTATGTAGTCCATTAACAGCCAAAAAAATCTTGCAGTCCATAGATATGTCCTCTAGCTTCGTCTTTAAACAGCTGTCAATCAAAGAGGACACTCAGGATTAATCTGGTAAGTCTGTCTTTTGTATGATGTGACCAGTAAGAATTGCATAGACAGCAATGAATGTTTAAAAATATGCTTGGAAAACTTGAGAAAGGGTGAGAAAATAGGCCTCATCACTAGAATGTCTAGGCACTTCATACATTTTTTTGTACACAATACACACAGACACACATAGATGTATACACACATACACACACAAACACAAACTTTAAATAAATATTTAAAATAGTTATTACATTTTAATAATTAAATATATTTAATATAAATATTTAAGGAAGAAGATGCATGCAAATAGAGGGAGCAATAGGTTTCTCTTTAGAAGGGAATAGTGGAGCTGCTTCACGGGATGAAGAAAAGCAGGCAATGTTCTTCAGATATTTTGTAGCATACTTAGCCACCCAAGCCTTAGTGGTTGAAAACCAATTCTTCCAAACACATTGTGTTTTGCTAGAAATTCAGACATTGTTCAGTAGAAATTGTAGTAATTGAGTAATTGTAGCGCTCCATGGAGTGACAGAAAAGTGACTCTTCAATCTTCAGAAAATAGCTTCATTTCCAAAGCCTTAGAAGAAGAATACACATTGTCATGCTTCGTCAATCTTAGCCATGCTATGATCTTTTCCATGTAGTATTCTTTTATATGCTCTCTTCGAAAAGTGCTTTGATGTTCAGAGGTCCCAGAAATCAGAGTAAAAAATTCACCTTTCTGAAATATTAAAAATAGAATATACATGGTAGTACCTTCTTGGTGCTCTATCAACAGGACTCGGTGTCACCTAGCTATACACATTCAAGTTTAAAGATCTCATCCTTGGTAAATGCAACATCAAATGCCTGTGACCAACTTTAAATGACGACCTCAGATTCAAGCAAGCATTGCTGAAATCCCAGGAAACAAGAATGAGACCATTCTGTGTTATTAGAAAATGTGTTTCAAAATGCACATAGGTATGTAGAAGATACATTGATACTATGTCCATTACCAAAATATTAGAATTAAATTATCCTCTGAAGCCTATGTCCATGTCAGTCTTTGACGCAATAACGTTGGCTGCACAAATGTAAAAATAGAGCTTGAATTCCTAGTATCCATGTGAAGGCTGGTCATGATGGTCAATGTCTGTATCTGCATTGCCAGAGAGAGCAAACAGATGACTCCCAGGGGCTCAATGAGCAGTTCACTATCAATATAGTAAGAGATTCTGTAGTGATTCGGTTTAAGCAAAACTGCTAACTAATTTAGGCATTTAAATGGCTCGATGGTATTATAGAAGATATTAGATTTTAATTGAAATATGTCATACTATCAACAGAAAGGAATAACTTTCAAATTTAAGGAAAATAAAAGTGTTTGAAGAAAAGTGATGTCATTGTGGATCTTTTTAGCACGAGCAAAAAATCGTTTTTAAGTTCTTAACCACTTGAAACATATTACAATGGCATTTTCTTCATTTTTTTTCCTCTCCATTTTTTTCTAATCCACGTCACTTGCTTCTACTGAAATTATATTAGGAACCTTATAAATGCTCTTGAGTGTAATCTACATATTTTTCTTTAATTTATATGGGATCAGAAAAAACAATGTGAAAGAGTAACCAATTGTTAGGTGATGTAGATTTTCTTATCAAAGATGATCGTTTAAGAACAATTTTTTTCTGCTATGACTGAGCATGCACTCAGTGAAAATGGCAAAAACAGATACAGGAAAACTTATTAGACATTTATAATTTTCTTTCACTGACCTAATGAATCATAATTTTCATCTTACCCAAATCTCCAAGGGATCAATATGTAAAGTGTGTTGAGAACTCAAGCTAAAGCCCTGGACATCTGTTATTTGAACTAAATACTTGTTTTTTGGCTTCCAAACTAACCATATTTTCAAAGAATGTTCAAACAAACACCTAGAACAATGATTATGATAATTAGACTAACCTGGCAGAAATGGGTCAATTTCTTCCCAGCTTAATGTATGAATCCCCTCTTTTTTGTTAGGTATGGCCTTCTTCTGCTGCACATCCTACCTCCAGGCATTAGCCTTCCAGGAGAGTAGGTTTCTACACGTGGTCACATGTCATAAGTTCTCCCATTTGCATTGCAGGTCCCTTTGCTATCCCATGACATTGGAGCCACCTAAATTTACTTAAAGAAAGCAGCTGTGCGGTTTAATTAAGACAATGTAAAAGATAGATAAAATAATCCTCAGTGAGCCTCGGAGCTGGCGTTGCAATCTGAGCTGTGTTCATTTCCAGGTTTGTATCCTTGAGAGTTCATTGACCAGCTTTGTCTTTCACGTCTCTCTTCTGTTGGGTTAACAACTAGACAGTATTCATGGGAGCTCTATGAGTGTGTGCGTGTGTGTGTGTGTGTGTGTGTGTGTGTGTGTGTGTGTGTGTGTGTGTGTGTGTGTATCTTTGAACCTGAATAATGTGCTCTTTAGGGGATACTCAATAAATGTTAGGGCACCTAACCAATGTAAGGGGCACAAAGAGCTAAGGGTCAAAATACCAACAAATGCTAAGTGCGTGGAAAGTAACACATAAGGTTCACAAATAATTTTAAACAACCAGCTAAATAAAGAGCACAAATCACCCTCACTGAAATTCTCCACTGACCCAATTCCTTTGTACTTAACATAAGAGGAAAAATAACTAAGTTAAGGAAGAAGGCTTTTTTTTTTTTTTTTTTGCAGGACAGAAAAAAAAATTAAAGGAAAGAAAAAATGTCCCTTCAATTTCTTTTTTGAAAGATCTGCAGAGCACTTAAAATATTTTATATATCATACTTAAATATTTCAGCTATGTTGGAAAGGTTCATAAGTCAGTGCAGATAGTTCTGCAATTAAAATATGCAGCTGAGGAGAAAAGGTATCCTTTTTCACCTATTGAAATTTAAAGTTACTTAATTTTTGATTATACTGTATAATGTTACCTTGGACTCCCACAAAGAC
The DNA here is from genome assembly GCF_011064425.1 of Rattus rattus. Classification (NCBI taxonomy): domain Eukaryota; kingdom Metazoa; phylum Chordata; class Mammalia; order Rodentia; family Muridae; genus Rattus; species Rattus rattus. The sequence goes on along the minus strand of NC_046164.1, from coordinate 64,998,978 downwards.
CTGCCCTACTTTAGAAATATTGTATTGTACTAAAAGTCTTTTATTCCTAGCTCCCAAATTTTAAATAATACATAAGGATTGCCTGAAATGGTAAAATAAAATATGAATCATCCCTTTTTAATAGTCCACATGAATAATTATTGGATCAATAGTTCACAGTACACAACCTGCAATTAAATGTGTTCAATAATTCAGTAAAATAGCTCTCTTATATTTTAAAGCTATTAAACTGAAATATAATGTGACCTATGTATAATCTAAGCCCATTTAGCAATTGTGAACAATTACCTATATTTCCCCACCCCCACAAATACTATATTTTTCATCTTAAAGTGTTTTACTTTTTTGGCAAAACATTTAACCCCTTGTAGTGTCTTTATTTAGTTAGCTAAATCTGAATACTCTCCATAGCAAAATATTTTAACTCAAGTATAACCATTTAGGGTTTACTGTTAGAGAGTTTTCTTAGAGGGAATTTAAATATAGCCAAAATATAAGATATTTTGACACCAAATCAAACTATTTCAAAGTTATTTAATATATTTCTTATGAATATATATCTATCATTTGTCAAATTTTGGAATGCATAGATAAGATTGGCATTCTGAGTCCTTTTTCTTGATCACCCAAACATGATAGATGGTTAAAAATTTTCATTGTCAACAAAGTGTTACGTGAGCTATGGCAGTAGCTGGACACTTTAATTTCAGTTTTGTAGCTCACAGAGAATTTTCAACCCACCCACTTTTCTGAATCACATGCCACATTTTGCTCATTCTTCTGAATTTGAACATTCACATTTTTATGGCATTAAACTTTTACTACTGTATCACATGGATGCCAGACTCTGAATGTCTTCTACTTGAACCCAAATCTTCAACTGTCCCTTTGTAAAGTACTAATGGTCCATTAAGTTTTGACTTCTTATTGGAAAAACAAAAGAAGCTGCCCAATTGCTTAAGTCAAAAAAAATAATTCTAGTCATACAAAATGTCTACTGTACTGGTTTCATTTTGAAAATTGGAAATAAATTAGGGTCATCTGTAAAGACAGAACCTATTTGAAAACCCTCCATCAGTCAGACTGTGGGAATATGTACAAGTTTGCTTGATTTATGCTGACTGCGAGTGCAGTCTGCCCACTCTGGGAGGTATACTCCTGGATAAGTTGTCCTAGGTTGTATGCTAAGAAAGGATGGACAAGCAATGAGGAACAAGCCATTAGGCAGTATTCTACCAATGGCCTCTGCTTCAGGTATCGCTCGAAGTTTCCCCAGTGTTTAAATGTGACTGGAGAGTTGTAAGAAATAGTAAATGCTTTTTGCCCCAGGTTTCTCTTTCCCTTTCCCAAGTGTTTTTCTTAGCAACAGATCCCTAATGAGGACAACTCTTGATGTTAAATCTTCAAACTTGGACTGGATTTTTTGTCTGATCTTGTCTCATTTGTTCTTATGTCAAGCATAGTATTAAAAGTCCTCGATTTTCAGATCCCTAACATGTAACCAGAATGCCCTCATATGAGTGTAATATGAGTGTATAACAAAGTTATGGTAGTCACTTTGTAAGCTGAATAACTCCCAGTGCATGCTGGTTATTAGTTTTGAAGCTCTTGATAAACTTATGTGGGTTCTGCCTACAGACGTGGGTTATTCAACTATGCTCCATTATGAAACTGTCTGAAAGTCCTTGGAATATAAATTTCTTACTATAAGATCCAAGTAACTTAATGAATTGGGCTCAGGATACCTCACAGTCTACTCTGTCTCCCCTTGGTTACATACAAGCAAAGATGTTTGCGTTATGGTCCATCATGAACATCACTGTTGTGCATTTATATCTGTCCTTACCTTTGTCATTCCCTGGTTTGTACTTCCAGCATGCCTCTTTTTTCAGGCTTCTATACCAATGCCCCTGCCTCAGACGAGCTCAATATAGTGTTGAAAGAGCGCCATGATTAATTTTTGGTGTCTGTGTACTGGTTCTGATGTACAACTCACCAAATGCAAACTGTTTGCTACCTGACATTGCTAAAGTTGAATTCATATTAACAGCTGTACTAAGTTTCAACTAAGAAATAAGCAAATATTTTAAGTATGTTATGAAAAAAATTGAAATAAACAAAATGTTTGCATAGAGGTTCTTCAGGGAAAGAGATCAGAAAAATTTTGAATTGATGCTCAGGAAATTTAGTAAGACTAGAATTACAGGGTAGCTGTATAAGATGGAAGATGGTGGCAGCTACGTAGACTACCTTACTGACTATTCTACCATCTACTTCAGATTATGAGGCAAATACCGAACATTAACCTTCTCGTTTTCAAATGTTCTGTAACTACAGTTTTTGTTCTATGAAATATTGATATCTCACCTCTTCCACCATTTTCTGAATATACAGAGATGAAAATACAAGTAGCACATGTGCTCATGCAAAAAAAAAAATCTTGTTGAATGAATGAGTAAATGGGTGAATGAATGAATGAATGAATGAATGAATGAATGTGTGAATGAACGGATGACAAGATTGACACTTCAGTCATTTTCTTTTAGCAGATCTTGGCTTCACCTTTGATTGCTGTGTTATGAAAATGACATGGAGAACACCCAAGTCTATTCAAAGAGATGTAGCAATCACATCTCCAAACTGTTACACCTCTCCCCGAGCCTCGGTTCTTGACCTGTCTCTCTGAGGGGTAGAAGAAGCTGCACAAACGTAAGCAAGGTACAAGATTGTGATAAAAACTTTGCCTCTAGTCTGCCTTGTATTTCTTATTATGAGAAAGACCTTAAAGAAGACATGAGTTCTCTTTCTGTTTGCTGGAAAATAGAAACCGTAAATGAAACTTGGTGCACAGCATTGCTCTAAGGACTAGTAAGAATAGTACAATTTGCCATCCACTCACTCATTCATTCAAAATGTTACTAGCATTTATTCCAGGATCAAAGTGCAAAAGCGGGTGTCCGATTGATTCGCATTATCATCCTTGAACTTGGAGCACTCACTCTTGCACAGGCTGATTGCAGGAATGCCAGCTGCACGTCATCACAGAGATGAGAAGGGGAGAGCAAATCTCATCTTAATATACTGAGCAATACAGAGGACAGAGGGCTAATTAAAGGAGGTATTGATGCTGTTCAGGTATAGAAATATTTCTTCAGAATACTTTGTTTTTCAAGTGAATAATCAAAATGGTGTATATGTTCTTATAAAATGTCACCTCTGTAAAAGGTTTTAAAAAAGAATAAGTAAAGCTTTGTATCAGCATAGATAGAATGTTTTTCAAACGGTAATAGTGCATGTGTTCTACAGTTGATAATCTGTATGAATATGGTAGGGAGTATGTGAGAGAACAGATATACAAGATTGAACGCATGTGTCTGTGTACAGCACAGTGAATGTGTTCTCTACTTTCAGCCTTGATTTCAACTTCTTGTTCCACCACTTGCTGGTGTATGAACTAAGTCCATTAACTTTGCTTTACTGTTAAGTTTGCTTTTACACTTCTGCATTTTAAGTGATAATATAGAACATGCTGTACGGAGTCGTGAAAGGTTATGTGAGTTTATGCACATAAAGTGCATTTAACAGTGTCCCACGATTGACTATTGAACAAGTTATACACACAATTAACCCAGCAGTTTCTACAAGTCCGTCTCTGCTGTAATACTCATATTGACAGAATTTACTTGTCTGTGCAAATGGCTATGCTCAATGAGAGCCTTGGAAATCATAATCATCAATAGGAACAGCTTGAGTACAGATCATTCTCAGTTACAGTTTCTTGCTTAGTAACTTGACATTACCCAGGACACACATTAATTCAAGCTTGCTCCTACACAGTGCAGCCTGGACCAGCTGTGCTTGGTACCTTTCACATGAGCACATGGCTGACTCTGTAAACCCCACACAATGAACTCCATCTCAGTATTCTCCCATTTGACTATTTCTGCCCTGCTCTTAACAGCTCAGTTCACATAACACTATACGGGACAGGAAGTTAGTAGAGCATACGGTTGCTCATTCCCTTCATACAGCGTGAACAAGGGTGCCAGAGGGACACAGAGAAAGTAATGCCTTAGGTCACACAGTTCATTAGTGGAATAAGTGTGGGGTTAGGCTAAAGTCAGAGCACAAGTTTGTTGAGTTCCAAAGCAGCGAGAATTCTTACTCAAATCCCGTACCTGAATTCCAAAGCTGGGAGTAGCAATTAAACATACAAAATATGACCATTATGTCAAGTTTATATAGATGTGTCCTCTAAGACATGAACAATGTTATCCTGGATTACAGAGTAGTCATTCTTTGGTTTTGGTCTTTTAAAAGTTCTATATGAATTTCATTTATGCATATCATGAGTTTTGGGTATTTCTTAGTGACTATTCCCCTTCTCACCACTATCTTAAAACTCCTTATCTTCCTAACAATATCCCTTCTATTTTTGATTATTTTTATCCCTAGAACCACAGTAAAGCTCCCTTTCATGCATGATGAAATGGTGACAGCATGTCAAACTTGTGCAGCAAGTTAGGGAATGAGAGTGACATTGAATTCTCAAGGTCAATGACCAAGCCACACCCAGAATACATTATTTCATAGCATACCCATTCCAGCCTTTGTGTCTTAAGTGGATTCTGGTCTCCCACTGCAATGCCATTGAGCCTTGGGCAGAGATAGAGTGTGTTTGTTTTAGGGTGGCAATAAAGAGGGCTCCATTGAGGGTGGATCATTCCACAGTCATGTATTCTTATTAGCTTGACGAGCAATGGGCATCAATATTAACTAACTGCTCTACGCTGCAAAAACAGCCACAACCACTTGTTTTATTGACTATTAAGTGGAGACCCAAATTGTGGACATAAAGATACATTGTCATAAATCAGAAAAACTGTATTTTTAAAGCTCAGGTTTTCTGCCTAAATTGAGGGAACACATTAATAACATCGAAGCAGAACCAGCAATTACAAAGCATGTTATCATTCACAGGTATTTACTAGCTTTTCCCTCATGGGTTTCAACTTACAAATAGGCAGGAAAGGGGGATTCTGCCATACCATCCTTTTCGTGTGGACGACCTCCCATCATCCAGCCCTAGGTCAAAGGCAATCCTTCCAAGGAACCTTGTGTTCTGTCACCAACTTGGAGAGGAATTTCTACCTTATACATCACAACATCTTGATTAACTAGAATGTGTTATAATACTTAATAGAAGAATATTGTCTGTGTCTTAATGTCTATACAAGACATATATCCCACTATCCCATTGGGATAACTTTCATAGCATGTGTCTTATGAGCATTTAGCAGCATATCACGGTACTAAAGAGAATGCTATAATTCATGGCGGAATTCTAGAACTATGCAAATTCATATAGAATGACTACAATGTTGTTGTGATGCTAAGTGTTAAGACTTAAACTTGTGGTTTGCCCCCACGAGAAAAGAGAACAAATACACAACCATGAATTTATTCTATAAATATACAAGGAGACTTTCACTGGCACATATTAGATGAGATATCTTAAAATATATCCAAACTTGGTTGCAGTCTCTTAGTTTCCCTAAATTCATTTCTCTAGTTTGGTTAGTGCCTGAAGATCATTTCCACTCATCGAGGTAAGCATCATTGCAGCATAATTATTTTCTTTGACTGTGATACACAAGCATCGAAAAACTGGTGAGTTACATTTTAGGAACCCAGAGGAGGGTTTTTGCATTTCTACATAAAGATGAAAATTGTCACATCAAAATCTGTGAAGAATTGTGTTTTGATTTTAATGGTGATTGCATTGAATGTGGGGATTGCCTTTTAGTAGGATGGCCATTTTAACTATGCTAACCCCATAATCCATGAACATAGAAGATTTTTTACCCATTTCTTGATATCTTTCTCAATTTCTTTCTTCAAGGACTTAGAAGTGTTGGTTCATACAGGTCTTTAACTTGCTTAGAGAGTTATCCTAAGATATTTTTATATTATTTAGCCTGTTGTGAAAGGTGTCATTTTTATGCCTTTTTTTCAGTCTGTTTTTATTTGTATATAGGAGGGATACTGGGTATTGTGAGTTAGTTTTTCATCCAGCTACTTTGCTGAGAGTGTTTATCAGTTCCAGGAGTAGTTCGCCAGTAGAATTTTTAAGTACACACACACACACACACACACACACACACACACACACACACACACACATTCATATTATTTGCAAACAATACTTTCCTTTCCCACTTGTATCTCCTTCGTCTCCTTTAGTTCTGTTATTACTCTAGTTAAATCTTAAAACACTATACTAAATAGGCATGGAGAAAGTGGAAATCTTATCTTGCTCATGATTTTAGTGGAATTGCTTTGAGTTTCTCTCCATTCAAATAGATGTTCAATACGAGCTTATTATAAACTGTATTTATTATGTTTCAGTGTGTATTTTTCATCCCTAATATCTCCAGGAATTTTATCCTAAAACGGTGTTGGATTTCGTTGAATGCCTTTTCTATATCCAATAAGATGATCATGTAGTTGATTTTTCTTTGCATTTGCTCATATGGTGAATTATAGTTATTGATTTTTATATACTGATCCATCATTGTAACTCTGGCATGAAGCTTACCTGACCATGGTAGATTATCTTTTTTATGTGTTCTTGTATTTGTCTTATAATATATTATTGACTATATTCTCATCTGTGTTTGAAGTGGAAGTTTGTGGTTGTGTTATGTGATGCAGACTCATATAGTATTTTGCTGAGGCAAAACCTGTGGGACAACACTTGGTGTTTGGGGAGAGTATCAATAGAACTCAATGGACAGTATATGGCTCTTGTGTTGTATAGCTTTCTTGTTGAAAAAGGCATAGCAGGAAACTTCTCCTGGGATACTGGTTGGTGTTGTTCGCCCCTGCTGACTCATGCTGATTTGGTGGAAGCCTTGCACTTTTTGTTAGACAATGTCACTGTTGTTGATTTGTGTTTGATATCCTGACACTACTAAACTGGACTGCTGGGATTCTGGCAATCAGAGATTGGAGTTACCCCAAAGAACTATTTCTAAACATCTCCTATTTACCTTCTCTTCTCCCCTACCTTTGCACAGTGAATTAGAAAGGGGGTGGGGGCAAAGCATTTGAGAACTGTTATTAAAGTATATTTAACTTCTCTCAGCCTATATACGTTCACAAGGCAAATTGATCTGAAATTTTCTTTCCTTTTTTGGCTCTTTGTGTGGATGGTGTATCTTGGGCAATTTTGGTCCCATTGAGTAAATAGGGCAATGTTAACTCTGTATTTGTTTTTTTGTGGAATAATTTGAGAAATATTGGTGCTACCTCTTTGAATTAGTCTGGTAGAATTCTGGACTATAACTAACTGGCCTTGGCCTTGTTTTGGTTGAGAGTTTTGTTTTTTTTTTAAATAATTGTTCCCATTTCACTAGTTTATACAGGTTTTTTTTTTAAATTTCTTATCTGACTTAATGCTGTAAAGTAATATCTCTAGAGAAAATTACTCATTTTTTCAGATATTCTAATTTGGTGGAGTACAGATTTTAAAGTATGTCCTTATGGATGATTTAAAGCATGATTCTCTGGATTTCCCTTGTGACTCTTTTTATATTCCCACTGTCATTTTTGATTTTGTTAACTTGGAAACTCTGTGTCTTTTAGTTAATTTGAATAAGGTCTTATCAATCTTACTCATTTTCTCAACAAATAAATCTTGTTTCATTGATTCCTCGTATTGGTTTATTGTTTTATCAATTTCTTCCCTCAGTTTGGCTAATTTTCAACAGGCTATTCCTCTTGGGTGTGATTATTTCTTTTTGTTCTAGAGTTCTCAGTTCATAGCACTAAATTTATACATAAATTTAATGTTATGAACTTATATATTATAAATAAATATATAAATTTATATATAAATTTAATGCTATGAAATTCCCTCTCAGAACTGCTTTCATTGTGTTCAATAACAAAAGTTGGGTATGTTGTGTATCATTTACATTTAATCCTAGATAGTATTTAATTTTTTTCCCTAATTTCCATTTTGGTCCATTTTTTATTCAACAGAGAATTTTTCATTTTCCATATAAACTTTCTGCTGTTTTTCTTCCTCCTACTGCTATGCAATTTTACTTTGTGCTTGTCTGATAGGATGCTAGGTATTTTTCAAATTTATGTATCTGTTTACACTTGCCATGTTTCCGTGTATGTCATGAATTTTGGAGCAAGTTCCATAAGATGCAGTAAAAAGTATATCCTTTTGTGTTTGAGTGAAATATGTTTGGTTTATAACCTCAGTGACCTCACGGATATCTGTTTATTTTTTCTTGGTGATTTGTCTTTTTGTGATAGTGGGGCATTGAAGTCTTCTGATTTCAGGACGATCATTGTCATTTGAACTATATTTTGTTTCTGCTAAGAATTTATGTACCCTTGTTACTGGGTTTAGAAACTAAGAATTGAAATTTTAATCTTGGTGAGTTTTTCTTTCCATGAGTGTGTAGTATCCTTCCTTATTTGCCCAAAATATCTTTAACATATTACTTTGATGCAATGATTATCCATTATGCTAAGGTGCATTTCTTGGATGCAACAGAAGAATGAATCCTGTTTTTACATCAATTTTGTAAGTCTTTTTTTTTTTTTGGAAGGGGACATCGGTTGTGACCACTGATGTTGACAGTTATTAATAGTCGATGATTGTTGATTCCTGCTATTTTAGTAAAAGTGGTAATGTGCATGTATGTATATGAAGTATGTGTGTGTAATTTTGATGGCTTACCTTTATTTATTCTGTGTATTTTCATGGTTGTAATCAAGCTTGGTGGGTTGGAGTTTTACATTTAGCCCCTTATGTAAAGTTGGATTTTAAGGTATGTATTGATATTGATTTGGTGTAGTAAGAATTTTGGTTTATTTTTTTTCAAAAATGTAGAAATGTTATAGGAGTATGTTTTTGTTTTAATCACAGCCGTGGGGTATAATGTGCTTTAGACTGTCCACAAAAGCAGACTGTAATTTACTTTGCACTCTGACAGTGGCATGATTTTACCAGCTGCAGATTGTTTCTGCAAATAGATGATGTTTATCATTCTGGAGAATCTTGAGAGGATATAAAAGTACTAGGGCCCCGAGAGGGGCAGGGGCAGCTGTGCTCCTCTCATTGCTGCTCTTCCCCTGTCTGCTGGGCACTCGTTGCTCGTTCCTGGTTCTTCTCCAGGTTGTGTACTCATGCTTATCTAAGACATTGTCTGAATGCCAAAAATCATATATTTTCATATTTTAATATTTATGTTCAGATGTATAAGCAATTTATTTTTTATTGTTTGTGAGATATGTGTGATTTATGTCAAAGGTTTTTGGTTTGGACTCATTTTTATCAGAAAAAAATGCTTTTTTGAAATGTTAATGCATACTCTTAGGATTATGCATTATAAATTATATTTTCTTATCAATTGTTTTTTGATTTTGAAAAATGTTATTTCCCTGTTTGGGGTCTATCTTGCATCATTTATTTTAGTCCATTTGTTCTTATTTACTTTTAATTTTTTCTTTTTAATTGTAATTAATTAAAAATAATTAAAAAACCTGTTTTCCACTGTAATTAATGCATTCTTCTTCTCTAGGTATTCCAATTCATTGTTTCTTTTTCTTTTTGAATACTGATTATGCCATGGAGAGACATTGTTTTCTTTAAGATATAATCCATATGATTTAAAAAAGATTTTTAAAAAAATATATATTTTTTCCACTAATACCTTGAGAACTCCATACATTTTGTTTGACCATATTCATCCTGTCCTCCTGTCAGATTCACCCTTGATTCCCTACTCTCTCAGTTTTATGCTCCCTCAGCTTTTATAGTATTTAAATGCACCTCATCCAATTAGTGCTGCCTGTGTGCTCTCACATATGTGGCCACATACTGGAGCATGGTCAACCTACTCTTAAAGAAAACTGATCCTTTCTCTCCCAAAAGTTATCAGTTGTCAATAAATCTTCAGCTAGAGGTGGAGTTTGCTTCTAATTTCTCCTCTTCATATTCAGATTTTATATGTCTTGAGCTTTAAAAAACCCTTGGGCATGACATCACGCCCACTGTGATCTGCTATGTGTGGCTGCCTTGGTGTGTCTGGAAAACAGTCTGTGTAGTCTTCCCCTGTCACTTGGTCTTGCAGTATCCCACACATTTTTTAAAATGATCCCTAAGCCTTGGTGGAAGACGGATATAAAATCCTACTTAGGACAAAGGTTTTCAAAGGTTCTCAGATTATCTTTTTGTTTGTTCAGATTAGATTTGTTATATTTTTGTTTCATTTGTTATTTCAAATATTTTTCATTGTGTGATTCTTCCTGTGTGAAATTTGAAGGTGAGTATGGAATTTTGGATCGGTAATTGTGTTCTACTAAATTATTGCTGTAATATATTTTGTACTTTTGTCTTTTATAACTTCAGATAAGTAATCTGTAAAATTGAACTGTTTTTCTATTGTAAGTAATGCATTCTATTTTTCTAGGTATTCCAAATTATTATTTATATTTCTTTTCGTATGTTGATTATACCATGGGAAAGCATTATATTTTAAGAATGTGACCTATATGATTTCCTGAACTCCTTAAATATTTCCATTTAAAGCTTTGGTAAGATTTAGATAATTATTTATTCTTACTCTGGTTTTAGAAGAGGATTCTGTTCCCATCATGTTCCTATGTCTAAATGATGACCATGTGTATGGTGGTGAATCTGGGCTACCTTTAGGACAAAGGCTCACAGCTAAGACATGAGAAAGAAGTTCACTTAGTTGTTGGATTTCCTGGGTTTACATTACCTCCCATTCTTTTCCTCCTAGGAGTAGATTTCAGAATTCATAGATAGTCATGTTTGGAGGTTTTTAGAGAGGTAATTTTTGTAATAACTTAGAGAAGTTATTTATAGTGGTAGGTTCATTGTCCTCAGCTAAATTCATAACTTTTTTACATAGTTCTCAAGTTCTCAAAAGTTATTTTAGATAGATAGATAGATAGATAGATAGATAGATAGATAGATAGATAGATAGATAGATAGAAAGATAGATAGATAGTCTGAATTTAATGCTCGGGACCCACATGGCCACATGGTAAATAGAACTGACTATGAATACTTGTTTTTTGACTTCATACATGGGTTGTGGCATATGTTCATGCATACACACACACACACACACACACACACACACATTGAAATATAAAATATATCTTTGATAGTTGGCCATTCTCTTTCCAACCCCATTCTTTTCAATTATCACACTAGAATGGTGCAAACAAACGACCCTGGAACATCTATCCTATCTCAAGTCTTTGTGTTCTCTCACTGCTGCTACTCTCCTGAGATTTAATTTTTCCACTTCATTTTTCTCTGTCATTGTCCATTTTCAGTTCTCCCACCTCAATTCCAACATGTGCTTTGGACAGGTTCTCACACCAGTTGGAAGGTTTTAGTTTTCCTCCACTACAGGTCCAAAATATTCTTTACACTATCAACTCACATTATACAGTAAATGCTTACTTATAGCATATGCTCCACTAACCATTCTCTTTTTCTGTAATATAAGGCACTCAGATAACTTTCATTGGTCAGCCCTCTAGCATACATGCTACTCATGCGCTGGGCATAGAGCTTGACACATCATCGTATTTCGCTAAAAGCATGGCATGAGGGAACTTTACTTAGACGTTTTCTCACCTCTTGTAAGTTAAAGAGGAGATGGCTCCCATCTTAAAAATATCAGGATTCTTTTGATTCTATTATGCCAACACTGGTTTTTGCAAGGATGGACAAGAAGGCTAAAGATCAAGTTATTCTGATTTTGATTTTCTTGCTTTAAGCTAAGACATGTAGAAAGACACCAAAGGTGTGACGAGTCATCTGAGAAAAGACCATGGTTTTGACTCAAATCCAGCAGTGTCTCCTCAGATATCAGAGCACAGACACAGAAAGAGTACAGCTTAAAATTTAGAAGAGAGACATTTGCTATAATACAATCATATCAATATCATGTACATTGCAGACTAGCTGAGCTATCTATTGCAAGAGGCATATATTATCTCTCAAGGAAAGGAAAGACTCATTCCACATGCAAGGTTATTTACTGATGGTTTCTAGAGGCCAGTGCTACCAAAACCACAGCAGAGTAAACTGACATTGTCTAAGCTGCTCAGTGTATGTCATGTTGACATAATGGTACCAGAAAAATAGATTCACATGTTTTGTTTTGTTTTTTTTCAGTAACAGCAACAAAAATATTTCTAAGTCTGATCTCTGGAACTGTGATTGTCAATTTGGATGAAATCAGGCCATTCAGAGATGTGAACTGAGAGGAGAACTACTGGTGAGCACTGAGTCTTAGTGTGAGAGAGAAAAGAAGCTTCCTAACAGACAGAGGGACAAAGGCAAAGTGAAGACAGAGGCAGAAACTGGAGTTATGCTGCATAGGCATGCATGCCGGACACACTCCAAAGCAGGATGGATGAGGGAATGTTGTGACCCTGCCTGCTCTTGAGTGCGTCCTTCTCATCTGCACAACTGTAAGAGAACAGATTTCTGTAGTTTCAACCTACTCTACTTTGTAGTAATTAGCCAGCGCATGCCTAGGATACTGAAATACCTTGTCTGAGCTTGTACAACCACCTGTGAAAATCCAAGCTTCAAGTCCTAGTTCACTAGACTTAAAGACCACACTGTCACCAGTGTGTACCCCGTCAGCAAGCTTAGCTGCTAGAATATGGATCAAGGTAGTGATTCTTTAACTTTGGTGGGAGGACAGAACCTGAATGATGTGTGACATCATTTCCAGTGTTTACTATGTTTACATATCAACATGCATAGTACAGAATGCCATAATCAGAAGGAAAAAATGGTATTTTATACACATGCTATTACAACGCTCTGGTTGTGAGAATAGCTTTCAAATGAACACTGTGATCAATAACCAATGATGATAGTTATTATGAAATGAAGCCATATCACATAAAACCCACCCTCAACATAAGATTATGAGTGATAAATTTAAACAATGTTCAGTTATTATTTTTAGTAAAAAAAATTAGCTTTATCTTATAATCAAAACTGAGATTGTATTAAGGGAGTGCTGGAGGCACCCATAAGGAACCATTTGTCGTTATTTCATTTTTTACTAGGAAAAATGCAAATCAAAGAGCCCACCCTCAAATATGTAGGCATTTCTGAGTGGTAGTATTGGACCTGTGCCTGAGTGAAGTTTAATGATATTTAAGTGGACAGTGCTTCGGGGTAAAAATCGGATGTAAAGGGTACCAGAAACACATGCTGTCAGAGCTCTAAGATGCCCTTGGGATGTCCCCAGGATAGGACAGCCCTGCTGCTTTCAGATCTGTCTTCCTCAGAGCTTGCAGACTGATCTTTTTAAAGCAGCAATGTCACAAGATTTCACCAGTGATTAAAACCTGTGGCTGCTGTCCACCTCCCTCCTCGGAAGCCCTGGCTCATTCTTTCGCCTGACACAGAAGTGCTGTTCTGAGACTCGTTTTCCACCTACATCGCTTTCTGTTCCCTATCTTTATCTTTCCTTCCCAAGAAAAGCTAAAGGATGTTCCTTATTCGCTTCTAAGTCTCTCTGCTCCCTCGTTATATCTTTCTGCTTCTGACTTCCTTTCTTGCCTCAATCTTTCTTGGAATTTATGTGTTTTTGTCTCTCTTCTTTGTTCCGTATGTTACTTCCAGAATGATTGCACAATTGCTAGTTTTACAAATATGAAGCATTTTCCTTTTTGATCAGATAACAGGATCCTCAATAGGCACATCTGTTTTGCCTCCAGCGTGAAGGGAATGAAGTGATTTGCTATCCCTGAAATTTGAACTTACAAGTCCAGAAAGACTTATAGTCCTCGAATAACCCTGGATAACTCAGAAGAATTATGAGGTCACATAATCTTACATCACCCATTTACTATCCAACTTCCACATGACAGGGGCCATGGAGCAACATATCTGCCTACAGTGTGTTAGCTTAGTTTGAGATGCAGTATCAAGCTGTGGATTCCCAGAGTCTATTGAATAAACTCCTGATGCTTTGATCATCAACACTTTCTCTTTCAAACCTTTATGGGCTAAGATCTTCATCTTCTCATACTTTTTATTTTCAATTGATAAATTTAAACTAATATTAGTACATTAATACTAGAGGATACATAATATTTTACATGCTAAGTACATAAATACAGGGGATTTTTCTAATATTTACACACACACACACACACTCAGAGTCGATGTTTTACAATTGGATATTTAGAAACTACAGCACAATTGCAAACAGAACATTTGATTTGATGTGAGAAGACTGACATGAATTTTATGTGTCATTACCATATTTTATGGTTCCCTATGCTAGATCCAGAATAGCAGTGCAATTGAGCATTTTACAAGTTTTCAAGGTTTTGCAAATCGTTCTCTCATCTGTCAAATGTACTCACCAATATTAGCTTATGAGTAGCAAATGCATGTTGTCCATTAGTCACTTAGTGTCTTAGTTAGGGTTTCTTGCTGTGAAGAGACACTCAGACATGACTAAGGCAACTCTTATAAGGGACACCACTGAACTGGAGCTAGGTTACAGTTTCAGAGGTTCTGTCCATTAAAATCATGGCAGGAAGCATTGCAGCGTTCAGGCAGACACTGTGCTAGAGAAGGAACTGAGAGGTCTGTATCATGATCTGAATGCTGCCAGGAGACACTGTCTTCTAGGCAGCAAGGAGAATGGTTTCAAAGCTCCCCCACAAAGTGACACAGTTCCCCCAACAAGACCACACTACTCCAATAAGGCCACAAGTCCTAAGAGTGCCACTCGCATGGCACATCACATTTGAAACAGCACACTAGCACATAATTAATGATGAAGACATGGGAAGCAGGAGGTAGTTTTCCAGGTGGCTTTGCTATAAGCCGGTTCTCCCCATTTCCCTTTCTTGTTGCCAACAGCAGTGACTATTAGTGCACTGGATGCTGTATCCTCAGTTAGAAAGGCACTGGCCAAAATAAACAGGACCTTATTCTTGTTCTCCCAGTTGAAGGGGATATCTGCAGAAAGAGACTGGTTTTGGTCTCTTTCTGGAAAGCACTGGACTCACATTAAAATCTTCATCCAGTGAGTCACATTCACTGACATCCATAACCCAGAAGGGTGCCCGGAGAAGCATGGGTCTTCAGCAGTGACACAATAAGCAGCTTAGTAGAGATTCTGTTTGTGCCCAGTTCTTTTCTTTCTTTCTTTTTTTTTTTTTCGGAGTTGGGGATCGAACCCAGGGCCTTGCGCTTGCTAGGCAAGCGCTCTACCGCTGAGCTAAATCCCCAACCCCTCGTGTCCAGTTCTTGATGGAACAGCTTAGAAGAGGCTGAGGAGTCTCTTGCTCTTTGAAATCATCTTAGTAAATACAATTCATGTCATTTGCTGCATTTTAGTGAGTTCTCTGTTAGAAGAGTCAGATAAATAGTAAATGTGTTTTATAGTAGTGTTTGGAGTCAAACTTATACATGAGTGTTCCTTTGTCCATTGTACTAGCTCCTGGCCCATATAGAAAAGACATGTGATGAGAAACTTGCCATTTTCCAAATTATGTCACTTCATTTTTTTCTACATCTCTGAAGGCTAGGCAGTGTATGAGATTCTAAATTCATTATACAGTGAGAAAGCTGTATCTCAGTTAGTAAAAACAGGTTCCAGAAGGTTATTGATTATAATAACTGTGAAACCAGAATTTTATGAAAGTCTATCTGTCCTGGCCCCATGGAACAAACCCCTCTGTACCTACTAGAATGCCCCAAACAAACTCATTCCTAGACTTTGTAAAATTTAAAATGTTGTTGACACTTACGTTTAACAGTTGCTGACACACCAACTTAATTTCTGTCTTTATATTTTTTTGGAGTATAAACATATATGATCAAATCTAATGCAGAGCCAGGGACAACCAGCCAAAATGCCTTAATATAACAAATAATTTTAGAATTAACAATAAATCTGAGACTATCACACTCAAACTTTCTGCTGCATCACAATCCCCTGATCCACAACTCTGGATTCCCTCAGATCCTGGTTCTGGATCCTTGAGGTAAACATATTTTCATCAGTTTCTTTAATATATGTTATTATGCTGGTCATACAATCATATTCTGAGAAGAGAACCCATTATTTTGAAGCAAATAACAAGATTATTCAATAAAAAAAACTGGGTCAAAGTATGATTCAAATACTGAAAGTTACCTGCAAAATAAAGTTAAAAGTGTGTGTGTGTGTGTGTGTTTGTGTGTGTGTGTTTGTGTGTGTGTGTGTGTGTGTTTGTAGGCATGTACATACATGCCCGTATGAGTGTACTTGAGTTTACTTGGTGTTTCTGATTGAGAAAGAGAGAGAGAGATGGGGTGGGAGAGAGGATTTAAAAGTGAGACAGAGGCATACATGCACAAAGAAAGAATTCGTGGGAGTGAAGAAAGCTCGATAAGGAGGCTCAGGCTCAACACATAGAGCAAGAAATTGACACTCTGGCAATAGCTTTGCCCCAAGGATATTTTACAATTTAACTTGTGTCTTTAACATATTCCCAAATGTGGGAAATAATATTCCTTTGTATGTTTCTTTTCCCCTTCACACGATCCAGTCTTTGGAATTAGAGTATCCTCAGAGTGGACGCCTGGAATCTGAATAGAAAGAGCATGAGAGTAACAGAGAATATCACAGTCTAACTTCCAATATTGTCAAGAAATGGCCCATTGGTCTGCTTCTTGCAACATCTCATGAAGAACACAGGAAGTAACTCAGATGTTCTGAGAAAGAGAGAGCATTGGGCATCTGTGTCAGCCCTTTGAATTCTGCACACTGAAGCTCTAAACATCATCCTTGGAAATGATCCTTTCTGCAATTCTTTAGATGTGGGTTTAATTTTGTACTCTGTTTATAAGACAAGTAATGTTGGAGAACATTCAACCAAACACATCAACAAATTTTTGATTGTGAGATTACCAATGTTGAATTGTCTTTTCTGTTTGCATTTAAATCCAGAAGAAAGATTTTTCTTTCTTTGATCTTCCTGCATTGGAACTAATCTACATAGTACATTTATATTTAATATGAATAAATAATACCATTAGTGCTAATATTAATAACAGTATTAGTTAGCATTAATCTTTCTACATTTAAATATGTCTACAAATTCAAATTGTTCATAAAAGGAAATGCTCTTGGTGGTTAATTTTATCTGCTGGTAGATTTATAAGCAAATTTTCTCACTCAAAACTCATAGGCTGCTTCAGTACTTCACATCCTCTGTTGTTAAAAGCACTTGTGTTTTTCTATTGGATGAAGAAGGGACTTTAATTCATAGCGAAGAGGGATGCTTAGTTTTCAGGAGAGACACGATTTAAGAAAGAAGAAACACAGTGTACATAAAAAGCTATTTACCACATTTACCATTTTTATTGAGAATCTTCTTGTACTGAAATGAACAGTCTGTTATATAAGAAAAGGCTAAATGTCTAAATCTTGCTTTAATGGTGATAAAGCGTATTATTCATATTAACAACCCTGAGGTTATTTTTATGTGAATATAATGGTTTTGATGATCTGCTTTTGGGATGTAATAATCCATATTTTCTACTCAGCAAGGCAACTTATTCATTTAAATTTACTGCATACATTTAGAAATATGTATTACCAATGAATACAGCCTAAATTGCCAGGTAGAATACTGAAACAGGAGCCTAAATTAGAAGGGAGGCTAAATATAAAGATTGCTACACTGACTGGGCCTACCTCTCGCTGTGCTGTGTTGGGAGTAGCAGGCAGATCCTGAGTCAAGATAGGGCTGGCTGCATTTTCTCATTTGAGTGAGTGTGACAAAGTGACCAAACAAAATGCTCTTGACCCTGGATTTCCAAGCTTTCTCATCTACACATAGACTTATTATGCCCTTCAAGCTAAACTATATTGGTACTCCCTGTGGTGGTTGAATGTTTCAAGGACATAAATATTTGAGCAACGTATTTTAATCACCCAATAGATTGCTTATTTGTATATTCACACTGTCTTCATTAGCACTGTGTAACTGTCCACTGCTGGAGAGGTTCTGCTTACTTTAGGGGAGAGAGCAGTCTGTGTACAGTGACAGTAATAGAGCACATCCAACACAGTGGTTAAGACAAAGACGTAACCCAGACTATTGGAGCATAGGATTCTAACTGTCATGACCAGTAAATGGCCTGGCGTACATGAGAACAGTGAAGAAGATAAACATGCATTGTCAGCAAAAAACTCACTATAAAGCAAACTCTTATAAGATTGTGCAAAGTACTTCTTCAATGTTCAAAACATCCTAGGCATAAATCATGAGCAACTGACTCAAGAAAACACTAACGTCAACGTCTGTGGACAAATAAGAATTAAGTTCACTGAAGCAGAAGAGAAGCCCACAGTTCATCGGGAATGACAAAGCTCTGACAACTATATGAACTAAATATATGAGAAGAAGAGAAGCTACATACAGTATTCGGGAATCCATGCTAGGTATGTTCAGTTTATACAGCCTTCTTTGGTGTATGTTGATATCCACCCTCATTGTAAATGTTTAAATTGGAGTTTAAGGCAGATTCCTTTATTACCATTTCTTAAATGCCGGTTTTAAACATTTCGAAAATGAAACATTTTGAGGAAACATACAATCGACAATTCCTAAGCAGATAATTGAATTCGCTCTTAAAACTCCATTTACTCAATATTCTGCCTTTCAACACATTCAGCTTGGATTTTTAATGTCTTAAAAAGATAAATAACTACTTCTTACCAAGAGAATTCCATCCAGCATTTCTATTTAAAAATTAAGGGGAAGTAGGAATCTTCTCAGAAGATATCAAAAAGTACTTCTCTCCGATAGACATGTCTTACAAGAAACTATAAACTTTATTTCAAGCTGATATAAAAGGACACTAAAGAAAAAAACAAAAGATGAAATAAAGAAGACTGACAATAAAAGCAAAATTATACTCAGTTTTGCTATAGTGCTTTAATGTTATGATGGTTCATAAATCACTTTTAACTCTAAGAATGAAAGTTAAAACCTGAATGTGGTCTAAATAATTTTATAATTATGTAAATGCTTCTCCATTCTTATGAATGATTGCTCATCATAGCAGTTAAGTGATATATATTGCAGCATGAATAAAACAAGATGAGATTTTATGTATAGACGACAATGTTCTCCAATAACGAGAGACAGAACTACTTAGGCTTCAACATGACCATGATGAAATAAAAGCACAGCAGATAGGCTAATACAGGGGAGCCAAGCAGCAATCGCACTGGAAAATGAAATATTTCAATCAGATCAGGATGGAAAGTCGTAGAAGTTTGTATACAACAAGCAAAATGCCAGCACAGCATTGCTGCCTCCCAATAGTTTCTTTAAAATATAGATGGATTACAGTTTCCAGCACAAGAGAAAGAATGGCTCAAAGAATACAAAACACAACAAGTCTGTGGGGTATATGCATATTTAAGGAATGAAAAAGACGACCCATGTCACAGGGAAAGAAAGCAAGAATTACAGTGAGCCATGATATGATGCTAATTATGTAGTCACAGAAGAGTCAGCTCATCGAGAGGTTCTAAGAATTATTAACATGCATGTATTTAATGTATATGTAACAAAAATGTATAACTATTATCAGTGAAACATTCAGGCACATACCACAGTAGGTAATGTATTTGCCCTGCAAGCAGGCGAACCTGAGTGCAGCCTCAGAGCTCACAGAAAATGTTTGTCATATAGGAATTTTGTAATTCCAACCCTGGAAGATAGTGACAGGTAGGCCCTGGAATCTAAGGTTAGTAGAAAGCACAAGGACAATGAGAGACTTTATAATAGAAGGTGTGAAGTATCTTCAGGAATGACAACAGACTTTGACTTTTGAGTTACTCCTCTCACCCCCTCTCTGTTACACACACACACACACACACACACACACACACACACACACGTATGTACACACATGTGCGCATGCACATGCAAATACACCTTCCCAACACATGCATCTATACAAACAATTATACACATATGCTGTAACCACTGTAGGAAAATGGAAAGGAATATCACTCTGAAATAAATGCAACCTTGAATGGCATAAGAGACATTGAAGACCCCCATTTCCCTGCAACTAACCAAGGCCTGAGCAGAACTACATAGACCATTCCACTCAATAGCCCTGGTCTTGTCCAGTCTACTTCTTTATATCTCTGTTCTAGACTTTGTCAGGTGCCTATGGCTATTTTCTCCTAACTCATAACCCCATTCCAAAACGAGAACACAAAGAAAACTCCCAAACAAATAAAAAAAATTAAGAAGATATAAATTATAGGAAACCTAATATAAAGGTCAAAAGTAAATTGGAAAAAAAATAAGAATAAGTGGGAATTAAACAATCAAGATGATTTAAATCTTTAGCCAAATGAAGACAGCACAATGATAAAGACTACCAATGAGAAGCAACGATGGAACTCTATAAGGAAAACCAACCCAGGACTCAGGGCAGAACCTCTGTTTAGCATGTATTAGGCCCTTGGTATAATTCATAGTAACACAAACAAGAAAGTGAACACCAATGAATCCACACATTATAGTGAACAGAGGTACTGGCGACATATCTTAGGGTGAAACATGCACTTTGTACTTACAGAGGATGACAGTTCTGTGCCCAGCATCTATGTTTGGGATGCTAAGAACAGCTTGTAACTCCAGCTCTAGGATATTTTACCCATTCTCATGCTTTTTTGGGTACTTTTACACAGGGGTATATACACACACACACCCAATATGCATCACCTCGCCACACACATACACCAGTCACACAAACATGAATGCTTACCTGAAAAATAAAAGAGCAAACATGAACCTTACATAAATAAGGCAAGAATTAGAGTTATGATCATTTAAATAAAGGAGGACAAGGGAAGCTCAGTACAAAGTGACACAAAAGGAGGGAAATTACAAATTCCTAAGAATACAAAAATTAAATAGATGCCTTAATATTAAACTAATAGGAAAATGAACCAAGGAAACTCTGAGTTAATCTATTTTTGAATTGTTAAAAGATGGCAAACCTTTGACCATTATAAGAGAAAAGCCCAGATGACTCAAGTAAATATTATAAACCGTCAGAAGGCATGCAACCTCATACCATGGAAATGCAAGTGATCATAAGAAATTATAGTCAAATGCTCCCAACCATCAAACTGAATCACCTAAAGAAGAGAAGAATTTCCTGGAGATAAACCAGTATCCAACACTTAATGAGAAAACACATGGGCATGAAATAACAAAGTAAAAATTGTAATTAAAAGTTCTTTTAAAAAGATTGAATGAGTGTTGGATTTGGGGAGTTATGAGAGTGTTCACGGGATCAAACTTGGGGCCTGGAGAATGCTAGGCAAGCTCTCTACTCCTGAGCCATGGGGAACGAGGACTCCTGAGTTTCACAGGCCAATGGATGGAACTAGAAAATATCATCCTGAGTGAGGGAACTCAGACTCAAAAGGACATGTATGGAATGTACTCAATAATAAGTGGACATTAGCCAAAAATACAGAATACCCAGGATATAACCCACAGAATTCAAAAAGGATATGAAGCCAAAGAGCCCAAGTAAGGATACTTTAATCTCACTTGGGCGGGAGAAGAAAGCAATTACAGGAGCGGGGGGAGGGAAGGAGGGACCTGGGTGGGAAAGGCGACAGGGAGGGGGAAGAGGGGAACATTATCAGGCATTGGGTGGGAGGAACAGGACTGAAGTCCTGAGGGCAAGCAGAAAGAATGAAAGCAGCAACCCCAAGAGGTATGAGGTGGAGGGACCCTCTAGAAGGTATAAGAGACCCAGGAAATGAGAGACTTTCAGGACTGAAAGGGAGGGACCTTAGATGAAACGCCCTACAGTGGGGAGAGGAAACTTGTAGAGACCACATCCAGCAGAAAGACAGAGCATCAAGCGAGAGATGAGGTTGCCATCCCACAGTCAAAACTCTGACCCAGAATTGTTCCTGTCTGAAAGAACTGCAGGGACAAAAATGAAGACGATCCTGAGGAAAAGGAGGTCCAGCGACAGGTCCAAATTGGAATCCAGTGCAAGGGGAGATTCCAATGCCTGACACTGTTACTGAGGCTATGGTGTGCTCACGAAAGGGGGCATAGTGTGACTGCCCTCTGAAAGGCCCAACAAGCAGCAGAAAGAGTGAGATGCAGATATTTGCATCCAACCAATGAACAGAAGCTGCTGATCCCTGTAGTTGAATTAGGGGAAAGCTGGAGGAAGCTGAGGAAGACAAGCGCAACTCTCTAGGAGGACCAGCACTCTCAACTAACTTGGACTCCTCAGATCTCTTAGTCAGTGGATCACCAACCAGGCAGCATACGCCAGCTGAGATGAGGCCTCCAAAACATGTATAGCAGAGGACTCCTGTGTCTGGGTTCAGTCAGAGAAGATGCACCTAACCCTAGAGGGACCGGAGCCCCCAGGGAGTGGGGAGATCTGGTGAGGTTGGGGTTGGGGGTTGGAGTCATCCTCATGAAGATGGAGTGAGGAGGCACGGGATATGGAACAGAGGGTGGACCAGGAGAGGGATAAAGTTTGGACTGTAAAAAAGATTAAATAAAAATAATAAAAAGATTGAATGAGAAGAAATAGAAAAATCTAAGCAAGTCGTTATTAAGTTATGCTGTAGTAGCATCATTTGAAAATTTCCTATGAGAGAAGCTCATGGGTCAATTCTACCAAATTTTCAAAGAATATCATCAATCCTGCACAAAATGGATAATTTCAAACTTATTTCCAAAACCACCATTATCTAGGTATGAAAATCACTCACAAAATAAGAAATAAATGTGATGCTAATACCTCCAAGAATACCCATACAAAACTCCTAATCAAAATACCGCTCCGAATTTAACACTGAATTTATATGATTATTCTCCATTATCAAATAATACCTGTGGCTATAATAAAAAAGAGAGTTCAGGCTCTACAAATAAATTTGTGATATACACATAATCAGAGTTGGTAGTTTAGAAAAATTTTATTTCAGTGAGTATAAAAAATAAAATGTTAAGCAATTTTATAGATTTATTTCTATTTTATGTGCATTGTGTGTGTCACATGTGTGCCTGATGGCCACGCAAGTCACAATAGGTGTCATAGGCCCTGAAAGTTCAGTTATAGCTGGTATGAATCACCATTTGGATGCTGGTTTGAGCTTCAAGAACTGAGCCATCTCTGCAGCCCTCTAATTTTAATTAGAAGGAAATCCAATAAACTGGATGTAGAAAGAAGTATCCTAACGAAAATGAAAGCCATTTATAAGTGTAAATTCGAACAGAAATAGCCAATAGGGTAGGTAGAATGGACACTCAAAAATAATTAAAGTAAAACTGCCATAAGACTCCCCAATTCTCTCACTTTGTTCAATAACAATGGTTTGCTGACAGCATTTGCTCTGAGTTCATAATGAGCAAAATCCATCTGCTGGACTGGAAAAGAAACTGCTGGTGCATTATTGGGTGCATAGACAAAAGAAATGAAATTGGTTCCTTAAAGAAT
The DNA here is from genome assembly GCF_011064425.1 of Rattus rattus. NCBI lineage: Eukaryota > Metazoa > Chordata > Mammalia > Rodentia > Muridae > Rattus > Rattus rattus. The sequence continues at coordinate 64,975,355 of NC_046164.1, read as the reverse complement.
ACTTATATTTCCACATTAATTACAGTATTATTTATAATAACAAAAATATAAACTCAACCGAAATACTACAGACAGAATAGATTAAGTGCTGTGTTGTCTATGGAAGCCATAGAACATTCGACATATCAAAAGCAGAAAATTCTGTAATTTTCATAACTCAAATGAGCATGTTGGATATTATTATAAACAGAGGAAAATATCATGTGCAAGAGAAATAAAAATAACATGGTCAAACTTATGGAACCTGAGAATTAGAAGGCTAGCAAGCAGGTTTGAAGTTTGGAACTTATGAAATTTTGTCAAAAATTTCATAACTTCAGAGTGAACAAGTGGTAACATACCATAGGGTAGCCTACAATAATTATCGCTGAAGAGAATACTTGGCTAGCTGACTTAATCCTTAATGCTTTCATTATCCAAATTATGTAATTAATGTGAAGTAATAAATATGTTGATTGGTTGGATTATAATGATCATATCACAGTACACCAGTATATCAAAGTACTATGGTTTATGATACACATTATATTAGTAACTTTTATCATTGCTTTGAAAAAACTAACAAAAGCCACAATGCCCGTTTATTTTTGGGGGGGAACTAATTTTTCTTTTACAGTTTTTCTATAATATATTATGGGAACATTTTCCCATCCCCCAACTCCTCCCAGGTTCTCCCCAGTGTCACACAAATTTCTTTTTCACTCTCCAAAAAACATCTGGCTGTAAACAATGTCAATAACTCAGCTTATATATGAAGTACATGTTTGGGTTTGTAGAGCAGATTTTCATGAATTATATGTGATATTGATTTTCTTGGGATATATTTATAGAGGAATAAGTACAAGGAGCCACAGAAGTTTGAATTAATCAGATGGAAATAAATAAAGAGCTGTTGGACTTAGCTCAGTTATATTGTTTTACTCTCGTCACAAGGCTATTCATCATCATTAGCTGGGTAACCAGCTAATGTCTTAAAGCACACAGAATACAGAATACATACAAGTGAGTGTGTGTCCGTGTCTGTGTGGGTCTTTTTGTCGCTGTCCCCCCTTTTTCTCCACTTTGTCTCCGTCTGTCTGTCTTCCACTCTCTCTGGTTTGTGTGGGTGTGCGTGAGAATTTGTCTGTCTGTGGTATGTCTCTGTGTGAGACTGTCTGTCTGCCTCTGTCTCCCCTCTGCCTATCTCTGTCTGTCTGCCTGTCTCTCTGTCTGTTTCTGTGTGCTTATGTCTGTCTCTCTTTGTCTCTCCATGTCTCTTTTCTGCCTATGTGTCTGTCTGCCTATGTGTCTGTCTGTCTGTCTGTCTGTCTGTCTGTGTGTGTCTGTGTGTGTGTGTGTGTGTGTGTGTGTGTGTGTGTGTGTGTGTGTGTGAATGTCTGAGACAGAGAAAGAGCAGATGGCTTAACATTGAGGCTACTGAAGAGGTAAGCTTATGAACATGAAAATTCTCATGATGTCATTCCACTGAGTTATTTGTCTTTTGGTCTGTTTCTTGTGTTTTGAGGAATTATATTTGAAAACTACTTTAAGATTCAAATCAAAGTTAAGTGAGTATGTGAAAAGTCAATCTGCTAAAGAAAGTAAAATAATACTATTGTTCTATCTTATGGGTCTTCATATGAATGTCAAGTACCAAATATAATGGATAGCCTATCTCTTTCCATGATATTCAGAAGTGTTAAAGGAACTATTTCCACATCAGTACATAGAGGGAGTCATATATGAAGTGATTATTTAATATTGAAATATAGATGGATATAGATCATAAATTTCAAATGGGCAGAGAAGAGATTACATAGAAAACATTGGATAAAAAAGAAGATAGTATGTGTACACTATTGTTAATAACACCAATGAATAAGTTTACAAATATCCAGTATCAGACAGTAGCATAAGTACAGCACTGAGTTACAAGAACCCACAAACTCACGTCTTAGCTCTATAGCAAGTCATCATTTCTTTCATCAGAGCTTAACATTCGGAGTATGTCTATACTTCAAGCCTGTAGAACAACATGAAACCATTTATTAAGTGATTAATCGAGTATATAAGTTAAAATATTAATACTTGTCTTAGCTCATTGGGCCTGCTGTGACAGAATACTATAGACAATATTTTTTGTGAGCATGCCTTTCTTTCCTAGAGATCTGGATGTGAAGAAGACTAAGATCAGGAGGCCACCATATTTAGTTCACTCTTACATAGTCCTTTCATAGTAGATTCACCAGTGAATGGATGAGATTCATTTCTTTTTCCTTACTTTTTAGTGGTCATACAGCTAACTCGTCATTTATTACCTGGTGTGTAGTGGTATTCTAAGAAACAACCATTAAATGAAAAATGTGTGTCAAAATTAACCTTCAGGTCCTCATCATTATAGGTTAAGATACTGGTTTTTTGTTTGTTTTTGTTTGTTTTTGTTTTTTGTTTGTTTTTTAAGGATTCCTACAAATTGCATAGAGTTATCTAATAGATATCAAGAACCAAAGAAAATATTTCAATACAGACTGGATGAATCAGGTAGAAAAAGAGAAAACAGTATCATTTTTATATGTTGGGTTGAGTCTGAGTTGCTGATAGACTGTCCAGACATGTTTGAAAGACAGAACGGCACTCTGTCGGGATTTGGAGAAAAAGAAAGTACCTGTAGAAAAGCCTCACAGGGAAAAAACAAAGGGCCTTGCAAAAAGAAGCCAAGATTTTAGAGAATCATGTATAGACAATGTGATAAGTCATTATGGGTGATATTATCTATATTCAGACCTAATGAAAGATTGACACACTAGGTGCCATGGAAGTGTATATGTATATATTCTGTATGTGTTCCTTTGTGTGTGTGTGTGTGTGTGTGTGTGTGTGTGTTTGTGTGTGTGTGCACAGCATCAGAAAGAAGGGCTATGAGTGATAAGTAGCAGTGTATAGTTTCAGTGATTTAGATTATATCAGAATTGGTTTCTCCAAGAATGTGAAATACTGCTTCACAGATAGCCAGAGATTTAAGGCTTCCTGCTGAATTTACCTCTACGCTTTAAAAGTTGTCTCCTCTGGTGATAAATATGCCTACTACATCCTCAGATAACAGTGAGAATCTGTGGTGAGTCTTGCAGAGAAATCTCCAATAAAAGCTCATGGAGTAGGAAACCACTCACAGGATTTACAATTGGTAACCCACTGCTCCGTTGAGTCCATCACCCTAATTTGGCTCTGGGTTGATTTATATGAGATTAGGCTTGTTCGTTACAAGCTCTGGCATCTTAAACAAGGCTAAATTCGTGAGTTGAAAAGTGTTAAGGCAAGAAATAGCTGCACAGAATCAATTGTACCCTCACCAAGAGGTGGTAAATGGTTACTTAAAATGGGGAATTTTGACAAATCTTGCCATGCTAGTCAAGATCATTTAAAGTGTGGGACACACACACACACACACACACACACACACACACACACACACACACACACTTAGCCTTAGAATAAAAGGAAATTCTTTAACTTGGACCAGTTTTGAGTTAGTGTACACAGCAGGCTACATGAAATAAGCCAGTCATAGGGACAATATTTTCGTCTCCACAGAATGTGGAGATGTGGAGTCTAAGTGTCATTTTTAAAGATGCAGTGGGTGCCACCAAAGAGTACACCAAACTGCATGGGAAAAATACACATGAGATTTCAACCCTACACAAGAACTGCAGAAACCGAGAAAACCTGGGGGTGGGAGAGGTGGCCTCCCTAGGGGAGAACACCAATTTGTTATCCAGTGCCAAGTGGTCAACCCTAAAAGCATGCATACAAGTAACATGATGTGGACACAACAGGTTATGTTTAAGAATGAGGATGTACATACAAATACATATATGTATGTAATAATGACTGATGAAATAATTAAAAAAGAGGCCATGGGTTTAAAGGAGAGTGGAGGGGACTTTTTATGGAAGTGTTTGGAGGAACAAAATTTATGGGAGAAATAATGTAGTTAAAATACAATATTAAAAATAAATGTGGACAGCAGCTGTTATGGCCATTATTTTTCATTTTAACCTTTTATTGATTCTTTGTGAATTTCATATCATGTAACCCAGTCCCATTCATTTTCTAGTCTCTTGTACTGACCCTTTGCCCCTGAAACCTCCTCACCTAAAAGAAAAAAAATATTGTGGAAGTTATAGTGTCCCACAGTATATACTTTCCTCCACACTACTTTGCCTACAAATATTATTTCAGTGAGTCATTGGTGTGGTTCAAGACCCCTGGCTGCTGCTGTACTACACTGGATCCTCCCTGGGACTCTTTCCGGATGTCCTGTTGTTGCTCTGTTTCAAGGAGGTTGTGCAGCTCTCAAAAGCAAGCCTGGTGCCCATCATATGCTCCAGCAGTTCATAGATGGAGTAGATGTCGGGTTGGGCCAACTCAAAGCCCTGGATTGGGTCCTCATAGTAGCTGAACTGGTTAGTCCACCAACTCTCATGAAGCCATACCATCAGTGCAGGTTCTCCAGCACTGCCCTGAGTAGCTCATCCAGTGGGGCAGCCAGCAAGGGGCAGAGACAGCTCAGAAGCACTCGTGCCCTCAGGGTCAGCTGACTTGTGCCCATACTAGCAGGGCTAACTCTGTTATACTGTTCCAGCAAAGTGCAAGGCTTTTTCTCCTAAATGCTGCATCAAGTAAGAGGCTGAGTGAGCTCTCTTGCTATCATACTGTATCATGTCATATTATATCTTCAGAGTTTGCTCACCTGTAACCTCCTCCTCCACCCATTCCACCTCTGCTTCAGCAACCAGGGTCAGATCCACTGTGCTGCCCAGATAAGGTACAAACAGGGCTTGCTCTCAATAGTGTTATATGTAGCTGGTGACAGACATCTCCTGCTCTTATGGCTTCAGGGCCACCTCTCCCACTTGCCATAGGTGTCCAAGGATGAAGAGGGACAAAGCCCACAGTGATAGTTATTCTTTGTTGTCAACCTGAATATATCTAGAATTAACTAAAACACAAATGGCTAGATGGATGAGTGATTTTTTTCTTAATTAAACCATTTGAATTTCTAAGCATTAATCTGGATCTTTGAGGTTGAAAGATATACTTTTAATCTACATATTTTGAGATGGGGGAAAATCTATCCTTAATCTGGGCCAACTTCTGCTGGCATGGATGAAAGTATCTTGCTATTTCTCTACCTGATTGCTCTCAGTCTTCTAGCACATCCATTTTTTCACTGTCATTAGGTCCTGTTTCTTTAGGATTTCAATGAATGAAGACTAGCTGAGATTTCCAGACATGTGGACTGAACAACTACTGGATTCTTGAATTCTCTATTGATAGACAGCCATTGTTGTTCTACCAAGATAACAACCTTGCAAGTCTTTTTAATAAATGCTCTATAAACACACACACACACACACACACACACACACACCAAAACGTGTGTGTGTGAGTGTGAATATGTAAATTATATTTTATATACTTATATGCAAAATATATATTTATATGATATACAATATACTCAATACATAAATAAAAGAAGCTTGTCTATACTATTATACTATAATTATAAATAACAATAAACTGTATATTTAAAATAGCATCAAAATAAACTATAAAGCTTTAACATAAAGAAGTGATAAATATAGCAGGAGATGGATTTTTCTATGTAATTTACATATTATACAATGGATACAAATACATGGAAACATCACAAACTGCAACATAAACATAGAACTATCACTTGTCATATGAAAATTAAACATTTTAAGATAGTATGCTCTATGTTTGGTTTCGTTTAGAAACTACTTGCTATGTGTAAGCTGTTTTACAATGTGCCTGCATATAAGACACAGACCATTTTTCTTCTCTTAACTGGAGGCTAACTTGCTTAGCAGTGAGGCAGGGCAGGAAATCATTCTGAAAAGTAGTAGACAATGGATTTGTGTGAGGCTATGGTGTGATGATGAATGACCTGGCAAAGTCTACTCAGACCCCACATCAACCAACCGTGATGTGAATGTCACAGATCCTGGGTGTTAAAAAAAATGACAATGAGTCTCTTTACAGAATGTGTCATTCATAGGTAACCTTTCTCTAGCCATTATAGAGAATGAAATTAAGGAAACTGTCAGTAAGTTGCTTATTTTTCTAAAAAAGAGTAAATGTTATCCCATAATATATTTCTCAAACATGTAAAAACCTAGTAGTGGAAGATTCATAAATGCAAAAAGAATTTTCTCTCTGGCTAAGTCTCAAAACACAAATTATTTCACTCCTTTTTGAGCTTTCCAAAATATATAGCCACATTAAGTTTTCAGAAAGGGTGAGAAGAGCAAAATTCTTGACTTCATATAATCTAGTGACTCTCAAGTCTCTTTTGCCATGAAATCTAGTCATAAACTACTATGTACTGATATCTGGGCAGTTCTAATATGTATAAAACTGTAATTTCAGAATGAGCACTCAGTTAAAGCCTTTGTATGGAAGAGACATTATAGTGTTCATCTGACATCTCCTGAGCTTGTACATGATTTTGTATACATTTCAAACAATTAAAATAACTGGACTACAATGGCTTTTGTGAAATATTATTGTTTTTAACATTTACCTTTTTTAATTTTCCTGCTTATGTATCCATTTATATGTGTATGCCAAGTGTGTGCAGGTACCTGCAGAAATCTGATTAGAGTATGAGATCCCATAGAATTGTTACTACAGTGGCTGTAAGCTTCCTTATGTGCTGGGAATCAAAATTTGGTCCTTTGGAAGAGCAGTAATTCTCAAATTGGCTGAGTCATCTTTCAGCTATTCATCTGTACATTGAATAAACTCTGTATGAGGTTGGGATAATGACTCAGCCAGTAAAATGCTTACCCATCAAGGATGAGGATCTGAATTCAGAATCCTTATCATACATGTTTTAAAAGTCGGTGATGACAATGTATGTCTATAATCACCAAATCTTCTGGCTCAGTGAGACATCTTGTTGTAATGAATAAGATAGAAAGCCATTGACAAAATCAACCTATGTTAACTGCTGGCCTTCACACTATGTATGTGAGTACCCATATTCAAAGGCACATATAATTCTACAAACACATGTAGAAACATAAAACCACCCACAATAATTTATTTCCTTATTGTAAGTATAAATGGGGCTGCATTCAATGCCAGCTGTTTTTAAAAAGAGGCCCCAACATTTCTGTAACTTAATAATTGCTTTATTAGTCAAAGAGTAAGACGCAAGCCTAAGATACTTTATAACAAGGGTAGCTGCTATTGCCCTAAAGAGCCGAAGTGCCGTGGGAAAGATGATTATAGAATCAAGGTCCATGAACCTGAGGAGCTGAACCTATGGCAGGCAAACGAATAATGAGTTGGAAATAACTTAGAACCGCTTCGTCCTCCATGTGTGGTTCCCTAGGTGAGTCCACCAAGTTAAATATACTTAGCACATGTTGTCATTCTGGAGTGGACATATTTCAAACACACTTATCCTGCTTTACACAGCACTGGTGGTTGTTTACTTGATGTGGACACAAGAGACACTTTGTCAGAAACCTTGGGCAGGGTAAACTGTTCTTTGGTTGTAGTCTGAGAGGCAATGGATGTAACAGTTATAAGGCGACAAATGGAAGATTATCTGCTAAGACGCTAACGTGCCCAGAGCTGGTGAATTCGAATGCTTTCTTTTAAAGTATCCTGTGTATATGTCCTTTGCAAAACAAGTGAAAGTTGCTTGGGGTCAATGGATTTTTAAAAAGCAGAAGACATGGTTAAGGCATCATAGGCACCTGTCACCATCAAGGGTGTCTGTACCACTTGGCAGCTCCCAGGTCCTATAGCATTTGCGTCACTGCAGATTTATTGTGTTACATAGGCTTTTTGGATCCTTCCCTCACCTGTGTAGATGTAAAACCTCCTGATTCCATTTTTTTTCTGGATAATTTTATATTAACTTTGTAGGGTAATAACAGACTTGCAGAAAGGAGATTTATGAAATTAAAACTTATTCAGTATGTTTATCATATCTTAGGGGTTTCTTTTTCTATTTTTTTATTGAAAATAGATTTTCTTTCATGCGATGGATTCTGATTAGTTTCCTTCCCCTATCCATATCTACACCTTTTCTGCCTCTCCTTAGAAATTAAGTAGGCATCTAAAGAATGATAATAAAATTAAACAATATAAGCAAAAAAGGAAATAGGACAAAGCAAAAAAAAGAAGGAGGAGGGGGAGGAGGAGGCACAAGAAACAAATACAGACACAGGCCGTGCATCTTTGGGGGTTATCTGTCTCAAAATGGTTAGTCGGATGCTTTATTCAAGGTGTTTCTTTGATTCTCCAGGAGAGGCTTTTTAGGAGATTTATAATCATCTGTGTTAGGGCAGAGGGATGGAATTCTTCCCTAGCATCTGTAGGCCCCAAACCACTACCTGGAAAAGAGAAAGAGAGAGTGAAACAGGGAGCAAGTAAATAAAAGGTGAAAAATGCCTTCAGGTTGTACTTCTTAGAGAAAATGGTTTCGCAGTTTGTGGTTTTTCCCAGTGTAGGTTCACTAAGGCCCAAGGGAAGTGGGTGGCTCCTAACTATCTGAACCAGAAGCCTCTCATCTTTTAGTAAGCAGTGGCCATCAAGTTGAGCACATGGATTTTTTAACAACTGGGATTAGAGGTTTTACAATTATCTCCGAAATCAAGAGCACAAGGTGTGTGCTAGAATTCTGTGATATTCCCCTTCTTTGATTAATGCTAAAAACAAATAAGCCAAAAAGTACATGAGAAGAGGATAAAGCAAATGAAGACAACACTAGGAAGGATTGATGGTCCACTCCATTGCTGGAAAACTGGAACACAATTGAGTCTGAGATGAACTTTTAGTCTTTTAAGGCTTCGTAGGATCATTAAGTTAACATTTTTCTATTTTACATAAATGAGTTAGAACTGAGTTTCTTTATGTGGGTTATGAAGTATCCTGTCTAGTGTAGAATTCTAAGAGTATGCCTTTTCAATAAATTCTAAAATGTGGAACAACTAACACCAACCTAAACTACATTATTGAAGTCTGCAGGGAAGAACAAGCCATGAGGCCAATGTGGGCACTCCACAGTGAGTAAGTGGCCAATCTGGGCTCTCCACAGTAAGAGCACACAGCTACTCCTTAATGTCTTAAAACTCAATGCAGGAGAAAAATAAACACAAACAGAAATGTCAATTATGTAAGGCTTTAGGCTCTATATTGTAATACAACCAACCATGACAACCTTAGAAAGGAAAGTACATTAGGCTTGAAAATTGAATATTTTAAAATATATGATCTAAAGTATAATAAGTTTATTTGGTCTTAGTAAGATGAACATAATTTAAATAGAGACTGAGAGCATATTTCTGACTGACAAAACCATCTAAATAAAAGTATGCAGACTTGGCAGTACCGAGATGAGAGAAAACTAGTAGGTCAGTAGCAAATGAACAAAACCAGGCTGTTGTGTGAATGCAAGAAGAATCTTTGCAAAGTAAACAGTATTTCCATATACTATGAGTAGCTGAAAATATGAATGAAAAAAACTGATGTTTATCCAGATACACCGATTTAAATAGGCACAAATAAGTTAAGAATGTAGACTGAACAGTGTCATTTGCCTTACAGAAGCTTTTCAGTTTCATGACACTAACCAACCTATAAAACATTTTATCCAAAATTGGTCATGTCTAAAAGAAATGCAGGGACAAAAATGGAGCAGGGACTAAAGAAATAGCTGAGCAGTGACCACCCGATTTTGAGACCCATCCCATGGGCAAGTACTACGCCATCACACTATTAATAAAGCTATGTTTTGCTAGCAGACAGGAGCCTAGCATAGCAACACTCTGAGAGGCTCTACCCAGAAGCTGACTGACACATATGTAGATACACAAAGATTTTGAACAGTGACTCTTATAGAAGAATTAGAGAAAGGATTCAAGGTCCTTGAAGAAATGAAAATTCCACAGGAAGACCAAAAATGTCAACTAACCTGGAACAATGGCAGCTCCCAAAAAACTGAGCCACCAACCAAGGAACATACATAGACTAGTCTGAATCCCCCGACACATACATAACAGAGTGCTGCCTTGTCTGCTCTCAGTGGGAGAGGATGCACTAGTTTTGCAAAGATTTGATGCACCAGGGTAGAGGGGATACAGAGGGGTCTGCCTTCTTAGACGAAAAGGGAGGATGGGAGAGGAACTCTGGGACTGGAACCAGCAGGAGGCAACATTTGGAATGTAATTAATTATTTAAGTTTTTAAAATATAAATTGTTGTTAGAGTTTGGATGAAACTGTTGCCACCTCTTAATTCTAAAGCTCTTATAATGTAACAATTTCATACCCAGAGATTGATTCCCATGAGATAGAGTCAACTCTTCCAGCTTTTGTCTGCCCCTCATCTTCTGCAGAATAGATATGTAATAATCTCATGATAAGTGGTAGTTCAGTGAAGAGCTGTCTACACTCAAGCATACTGTGATGATCTGTATATACTTGGCCCAGTAAATAGCTCTATTAGAAGGTGTGGCCCTGTTGGAGTAGGTGTGTCACTGTGGGTATGGGCCTTAAGACCCTCATCCTAGCTAGCTGAAAGCTAATAATGTCCTAGCAGCCTTCAGATGAAGATGTAGAACTCTCAGCCATGCCAGCCTGGATGCTGCCATGTTCCTCCCTTGAAAATAATGGACTGAACCTCTGAATGAGAGGTTCAATTGAATTGAAGCCAGCCCTGATTAAATGTTGTTCTTGTAAGGGTTGCCTTGGTCATGATGTCTATTCACAGCAGTAAAACCCAAACTAAGACCCATTTTTCTTCTTTAAATTGGAATTTCTTTGCACAGATGATTAACAATGCTCCTCCAAAGATCCAAAACTGATCTCACAAAACCCTAAAACCCTGACTCACACACATGCACACACACACATGCATGCATGGGTGCACACACACACACTAGGCTGGAAACCCAGTCATGTTGAGTTTTGGGTTGACATTATTCAAGAGACTCCCAAAACATTCTAGTCTACTGTTACAACCCTTGTAGCTCCAGAGATAGAAAGTAAGAACCTATTGCTGAAGACACCTTACCCTGCAGTCACAGGGCACAGAGGACCTAAGCTAGATCTTATCTGAAAGACTCCTACCTTAGAACTAACATTAAAGTAGCAGAAGGTGCCATGCAAACGTCCAAAGGAGAGAAGAAAGTAAGAGTCATATCCAGCTATGGAGACTATGAGTTGCATCAAGGACCAGCTTCACAAATGACCCTAAGGAACGAATTGTTGAACATCTAACTTGACAGTAGCCATTAATTAAACTTAAGATCCACTTTACAGGAAGGAAACCATGCCCAGTACTGGAAACCTGGCTAACTACTCACTCCTGGTGACGTCATGAGTGACAGAGGAGAACCTACAACCACTATTTTAATAAGCTAGGGTAATCACTAGTAACAACCTAAGCATTTGTCTTTCTATCCACAGACAAATACAGTCCTTACCCGAAAGCAAGAAAACCTCTTTGCGACAAATGAAGAACAAATCAAAATGAGGAATTCTAAATCCCCATATACAAATGGACATATCTGAAAATGCTACTGCACTTAAGGTTCATGGAAGAAAGGGCAGGAAGAGTCAGAAAAATAGAGAGTATGTTGTTACACTATGTCTCCTAACATTGTCAAGAGATATTCCCATACATTTTCAGAAGCATAACTGACTAAATATGCACCAAACATGAACAATATCAATAAACATAGCAAAGTGATCAAGCAAGCCTAGGAGGCCTTATTGACATACAAAGGTGACGGGCAATTAAGGAATGTTGAGTGTGGGAGAAATAATCTTCCCCAGATAAGAACACACTAACTGGTCCAGTATCTATCATCCATGTGTTATCCAGTACAAAATAGTTACTTGTGAAAACGTGCATACATGATTCACTGTAAAGACTGAGAAGGTTATGCTTATATATTTAGAAATACATAGAAATTAATTTACAGAAACATTTTAAGTTTGAATGAAAGCAAGTAGATGTATATTGGTTTAAAGAGAGAAAAAGAAAGAAAAAAATGATATAAACATAATCTCAAAAAAAGTCCATGAAACATTTTTTCAAGAGAACATGGAAAGAACTGGAAATTTTCCTTATGCCTGATTGTACTTGCTGTCTCATAGTTAGCTCTATCTATCCTATTTCTGAGGCATTCCTTCACAGATATCAGAAGAAACTTCTTCAAGATTCCAATATAGACTGAAGACTAGCTGCCCTCCAGGAAGCATACAGACCTTCCATGCCAGATTAGAAGTCTACATCCAGCCTTGTAGACAGAACAACTAACAGATTCTTAACCTCTTCCGTATGTGACAGCCATTGTTGGACCAAACTGATTGATGTCACTATATTTTGAGCGCTAAACTTTACTCAAAGGTCAGCAGCTTATGTAAGGCTATCTTGACTATGATGGGTGACATTTAGATGACTTTCTCAAGTGAAGAGAGCTCTTTCTTTGGAGACAGGTTAGGACATGGGTACTCTGAGGCTTCAGTAAACTCAGTTGTCTTCATGATTCATCCATTTTGCCATAGCAACACTTATCAATAACTATTGATCTCTTTGTCTTCAATAAATTGGACATGACTGAAACTGGATGTCCTCATGGTTCATATTGCAGCTTACCTTAAAGTGGAGTCCTTATGAGCAAACTTTAAACAACAGCCAAGACACTAGTAAGTTTGGCAGGGGTCATGGTCAAAGTTTGCTATACAAGAAAAACATCCTTCACTCAACATAGAAAGGGCAATGCTTCAACTCAGAGATACACTTTTAATTTAAAAACTTACTTTTTTCATGTTTGAGGCAGGCAGAAAGTTCTGATTATATAAAAGTACAATAAGAAAGTTACAGCTTGAAATGTCCAGGCCAGACATTCTTAGATAGCAAGTGAAAATTTTTATGAAAACTAAATGTGTTTAATCTCATTAAAGTTGCATATTTTTATGATTACAGAAAACTTAGACAAGCTACTAATTAGTTGTCAATATATAGTATTCAAATGAGAGGGTGGGATTTAAAATGTTATAAATATGTGTTACTCTCTAACTTATTCACACCCTGAGAAATACTTAATGGATGGTTATAATGATCCACTACTTAAGTCTCTCAACTGAGTTCTTAACTTTCTGTGGAAAGTGGATAGTGGGTAGTTATTCCATACTGGTAGTATGATTTTTTTATAGTTTAATATTGTTTCAATGTGTCACCCACACCTAAAGTCTCAGATTCTAGCAGTGTGTGTGTGTGTGTGTGTGTGTGTGTGTGTGTGTGTGTGTGTGTGTGTTGTCTTATTGTAGCTTGTTATGCCATATGTGGTTGGTGTCACTGAAAGGCCTGCTCTTGTCTGAGGACAGGTCACAGAGGTGGATATTGGGGAAGTGTAAGGTAGAAGGGGTGAGACTCAGGAGAGTGGAGAAAAAGGAAACTGAAGTCAGGATGTAATATATGAAAGATTGTACTCCACCATACATAAAGACGTTTGCTCATCTGTGCTCATAGTAGCTTTATTCATGACATACAGAAACTGGAACAACACAGATATCCCTCAACTGAAAAATGTACAAAGAAAATGTGGTTTATGTACATAACGGTATATTAATCAGATATTAAAAGCAAGAACATCATGAAATCTGAAAGCAAATGGAAATATAAAAGGTCATCAAAACCAAGGTAACCAAGACCAAGAAAGACAAACATGTTATGTACTCATTTATAAGTGGATATTAGCCATTGTCTTAGTCAGCGTTTCTATTCCTGCATAAACAGCATGACCAAAAAGCAAGTCGGGGAGGAAAGGGTTTATTCAGCTTAAACATTCACATTGCTATTCGTCACCAAAGGAAGTCAAGACTAAAACTCACACAGGGCAAGAAGCAGGAGCTGACACAGAGGCCATGGAGAGATGTTACTTACTGGCTTGATTCTCCTGGCTTGCTCAACTTTCCTTCTTATAGAACTCAAGACCACCAACCCAAGGATGGCACCAACCACAATGGGCTGGGTCCTCCAAACTTGATCACTAATTGAGAACATACCTTACAACTGGGTCACATGGAGGCATTTCCTCAATGGAGACTCCTTTCTCTGTGATAACTCCAGCTTGTGTCAACTTGACACACAAAACCAACCAGTACAGCCATAAAGTACAAGTTAGCCATGCTACAGAACATAGCCCCATAGAAGAAGCTAAGTAACAAGGAGGCCCACAGGGCATGCATGAATCTTACTTACAAGGGAAAATAGATTAGAGACTCAGGGAGGGTAGACAAAGTGAGAACTGGGAGAGTGAATTGAAATCTCGGAAGTGGGGGTAGCATCTCAGGGACATGCTAAATGCTAGGGCAAGTCCCACCCTTATAGGTGGGTGAACCTAGCTAAGACTCCTAACAACAGTGGGTTGAAATGACCTGAAATGACCACCTTCTCTAACGAGACAAGACTTCCTATGAAAGGATGGGAATACCAAACAACTCAGAAAACCTTTGACCAGAATTTATCCTATCTATGGGATATGTTGGGATAAAGTTGGAGTAGAAATTGAGAGAATGGCCAACCCCTGACTACCCCAATTGAAAAGAGTCAGCCCTTGACACTATTAATGATATTCTGCTATTCTTGCGGATGGGAGCCTAGCATAACTGCCTTCTGTGACTTCTCACAACAGTTGATGGAAACAGAAGCAGAGACCTACAGTCAAACATTGGACAGAGCTCCTTGGATCTTGAGGTAGAGTGGGAGGAAGGATTGAAGGAGACAAAAAGATCAAGGACACCATAAGAAAACCTGCACAATCTACTAATAGAGGAATCATAGTCTCACAAAGACTGAACCAACAACCAAAAAGCAGGTGTGGAACAGATCTATGCCCCTACACATATGTAACAGAGGGGAAGCTTGATCTTCATGTCTCACTCATTGAATGGAGCAGGAGCTGCCTATGACTCTGTTGTCTGCACTTGGATCCCTTTCCCCTAACTAGACTGCCTTGTCTAGAATCAATAAGAAAAGATATGCCTAGTCCTACTGGAACTTTATGTGCCAAGGCAGGTAGATAATGCATGGGGTGGGAGCAGGGGACTGAGAGAAAAAGAAGGAAAGGAAGATGATATCAGTATATAATAAATTTAAAAAGGAAAACAGAATAAATAAATAAATAAATAAATAAATAAATAAATAAATAAATAAATAAATAATAGGAAGAAATTAGTAGAAAACACTTGATTTATCCATTCCATCATCATGCATGGTTAGTCTCACATAGTAACTTAGTTTTCATGAGAGTGGGTGAACTTGAACTGGGACCAGCATAAGTGTTTGATGCCTTTTGCTTGCTATCAGCTCTTGTTTAATTTTTCTTATAGGTGACATTTGTCAAGATGCCTTTGTAAGACTCCTGTTTATATGTTGGGTTTACCCTTGAACCATCAGACTCATAATCAAAATAAACCTTCTAACTTCATAGAGTAGCCAGTTTTAAGTCTCTGCTATAAAAATACAAAACGTGTGAAGACACTCTGTAAAGGACAAGAGTAAAAAACATCCTCACCACTGTTCCTCCTTTGTTAAGATACCACTGAATGCCAGCTGTGGTTTTGGTAGTGCTATTAATTGATTCTAGGGACACAAGTTTATCTGAACAGTAGCTTGAGGAGTTAAGTATTGGCCTTTGAATGCAGTGGATGTAGAGCTCATACTCCAGTCCCCACGGACATCACTTGACTCATAGGGAATATTGAAATTGATGCTCTGACAGCACAGAGTTACATTAACACCTCCACTGGGATGTCATTTCAGGGATCTAGAGCTAAGGTTCAATTTGCTAAAGGACAATGACAGGCTCCTCTATTCAAAAACTAAAAAGAACCAAGAAAGAAAGACATTAAACAGAACTCTTTGGAGACTTTCCTCTCTTTATGTTTTATCACATGACACTGTTCTTAGACTTTAATACATTAGATGGTAGCAATGTGGACTAAGTTCAATGGAAAATAACATTTGAACTTTGACTTCTCCCTCGGGATAATTTGTATTCACATGAGACAGGCTTCATTTTACAATTTTACTATTCAAGTATTATTGTTCAGTGATAGAATCTTATGGTTTGCCTTTATTTCAGGAAGGACTAAGAATATGAGGAAATGTGACAAAATTTAGGTTAGGTTTGAAAACAGAGTGAGAAATGACATTTTAATGATGCATATGGTGGCACTAAGGCTCCTGCATTTAAAGAGTAGATGGCTAAAAATTGGGACTCAGTAGTGAAGACTTTTTACACTCTATATCAACTGGCTAATGACTAAAATATGTGTATATCAGCCAAGTTTTGCAAGTTCTCTGAGACCTCCATAATTATTTTACAATTAATATTCTATGTCCTGTTGCTTGATTATTCAAAAATGGGGAAGAAATACTAGTTCCACTTTATGCAGCCACCGACCTCAAAGTACAAGTGACAGTCACTTTTAAGAAATCGCCTCATCAAATGATCAAAGAATGAAAACAGTTATCTATATACTTTGTAACTGTAAATTCAATACTGTCTTCGGTAGGGTTCTATTGTAGTGATGAATAAACAGCATGGCCAAAAGAAACTGGGGAGGAAAATGTTTATACTTTCATTCTGCAGTCCATCATTGAAGAGAGTCAGGACAGGAGCTCAACTAGGGCAGGAACCTGGGTTCAGGAGCTGACACAGAAGTCATGGAGGGGGTGCTGTTTAATGGCTTTCTCCTCATGGCTTACTTGGACTGCTTTCTTATAGAACTCAGGACAACCAGCCCAGAGATGGCACTCCCTAATCCTCAATGGGTTGGGCACTCCTGCATCAGGCATTACTTAAGAAAATGTTCTACTAGCTTGCCCACAGTCCAATCTTATAAAAGGATTTTACAAATGGAGGTTTCTTCCACTCAGATGACTCTAGCTTATGTCAAGTTGATAGTAAACTATGTAACACAGATTCTACAAAAGTCCAGCATTGTAGCATGATAAATAAGATAGCTCAGCAAAGCATGATGTCAATTCTAATGATCTAAGTTTGATTCCTTGATCTAATATGGAAGGAGAGAATAAACCCTGCAAGTAATTGTCTCTCTTCCACATGTGTACTATGACTCACCTATGCCTCTGTCAACAAAATAAATGTAATCCTTTATTATTTATTTATTTATTTATTTATTTATTTATTTATTTTTAAAGAAATACAGCCTTATGCTTCAATAGAGATGACTCAGTGGTGAAGGGCACTGACTGATCCTGCAAAGGACCAAGATTTGATTCTCAGCATCAACATGGTAACTCAAAACTGTCTATTAGTCTATTCTCAAGGGACTATATTTTATGCTCAGGTAACACACACTCTCCATACAAAAGTAATCCAAGGTACAGACTCTATAATATCAATATCTTCTAATTGGAAACATTCATTGGATCAATATAAGAAGATCTGTAATATTTAAGTTTTATTTTAAAGCAACTATTTGCTATTTAAAATACTACATGCACCCTGTACCTATAACGTTTCTCAGTGTAGATATCATATGTTCAATGGCTGCATTAGTCTAGTGGCTACAATATTAAACAGCACAAATATAGACAAATAAGAACATATTTGTGAAGGAGTATACGTCACTAGAAACATGATAGTAATATGGCAGAGTTGGTATCGTGGCTTGTCACTTCCACAATCAGTCATGATATGACCAAGTCCTAGAATACTCAGAAAATTTTCAATGCAAAAAAGTTAAAGTTCAAAATTTCTTCTAGTCATTTCATTTCAATAAAAGGGACAGGGCCTATCAATTTCTCAGGCCACAGAGAATTGACAACAATACTAGAGTCAAATTTCCATTTTAGGGAACATAGTGTAAGATCGTACCAACTTCCATTCCTTCTTGAGGCTCATGAAGAGTATCAGACACCCTCATTCCTGAGTGACAGGGCATGAGGGTAGTCCACTGAGGGTTGAATCCTGTATATATCCTCACCGTCCTTTAAAATTCTCTACATTTTAATAACAAATTACCCTCATGGAACAAAAAAATCTTGAGAGCTTCGTTCTAAAATATTTTATTCTATAATGTGTATGCTGTAGGAAAGGTAGCTTAACCACCCATGTGGGTGTCAGAAAGTGTAAATATCACCCTTGTACAATGGGATAGAAATGACTTTCCATTTCCAAAGTGTTTAAAATTTTCTGCTTGGCTACTTCAACAAAACTCACACATTTAATTTATCTTACACTGGACCAAGAGGGAATAGGGGCTCCACAAGAACTTACTTGGACCCTTGGGGACTCCCAACCACTGAACCACCAACCAAAGAGCAAGCACTAAAAAGCATGAGCTGGACCCAGGCCCTTTCAACATATGTAGCAAATGTGTAGTTGGTTTGCAGGTCCCCCAAAAACTGAAGTGTGGGCTATCACTAAATCTGTTGCCTGGCTGCCTGTGGATTCTGCTCACTAACTGGACTGCCTTGACTGGAGGCAGTGGGAGAGGATGGGACCAGTCCTGCAGTGACTTGATGGGCTGGGGTTTGTGGTGATACCCAGGTGGTATTTTCTGATTCTTAGAGGAAAAGGGGGTGAAATTGGGGGAAGGCCTGTATGAGGGTGGACTGGGAGGAAGGAGGGTACAGTTGAAATGTAAAATAAATGCATGCATGCATACATACATACATACATATATACATAAAATTTAAAAATGAATTGGAAATTTTTTTTTAACGTTGCTTTGCACACACATCATTGTGATCCATTGAGCCAGCTCTTAAGAAGTGGTAATTTTAAAACCAATGAACAAAAGTCACAAACACTATCTTTAATTTAGAGAATTATAGTGATGCAATTTATTACACAGTATAATTCATCCCATGAATTGTCATCACTTACAGAAAGTTCTGAGACAGATTGTACTGTGAAACAGCTGATGGAGTGGTTATCGTCGGAACAAAATGAATGGTACTCAAAGAGGAATTCTAAGATGTAATATAGACAGGCACTATCTGATTGGAGAAATGAAATCTTCAAATGACCAGGGGCCTCCTTTTAAGCGATGCTGTAGTCTTAATGTGTGACCTTAGGCAAGTCACTTACCCATATGGTTCCCATTTCGCTATCTTAAAATTGATGCTCTTAATCTATATTCAGCCCTTAATGTTTACAGAGAGCATTGAGATGTTTGGATGAAAGGCACCATTTACATGTAAAGTAGTGTTATTATTCAAATCCCTCTCTGTTAACTGCTCCGAAGCAGGTGTGTTAAACGAAAGCAAATGAGGAAGGAGAAAGGGAAAATTGTCTCCTTAAGTGATGAAAATCTGATTATACCAAATTGGTTCATTTTAAAAGCAGGTGGAAACCCTATGCTGCCTTTATTAATGATTTCAAAACAGACTTCCCTTGGCTAAGCAAACCAGCAGAATACCTTCACTTCACATACTTTTCTAATAAGAGAAAACATCTGAGATTAAAATAGAAACACTAATACTTTGGGCATAATCCTCATAACTTCCCCTTACATAGCTTTCATTAGACTTCAACACTGTAAGTCTATGGAAAACACACCGTTACTTCAATCTCAGCTCCACATGTGTTACTGTGCTTGTGCATGTGAGTAAATTATCATCAATGCTGTCTTTCATTAACTGAAAAGAATATATACATTATTCCTTAGATGTTTGGCTAAGATCAAGTATAGCATATACAGTGAATTCTCACTCAACCTTAAATATTTTTGAATAACACTTATATTTATATTGAATATATAGATAGATATCTCTATGTAGACAGAAATCTATATGAATATATATATATATATGCCATTTAACAGAAATATCTGCAAAATGTGTGTCTTTTACAAGTATGCTTTAAAAATACTTGAGACTAAAAAACAAATGACAGGCAGGGTGAATAAATGATTTCATTTCTCTCCTAAAGACATAGATTGTACTTGACCTTTTTTACATACAATGTGTTGAAGGTCATCTTGCTTTAGACAATGCTGTATTTCACATCTGTATCCATGAAAGGAAGGATTTCCATGCACTTCATTTAAACTCCTTTCCAGGTCCTACAGCTTGTGATCAGCTTTTGCCATCCTCTCTGTTGACACTATTGATGTGTGCCCTTCTCTTTTATTTGTGTACCTATTATCTAAGTGGTAGCTGCTGAGAGCAGAGTATGCCAGCAATGCTGTTAGCTAGGTGCCACTTTCCCTTTATTTCAATAGTTGTAAATATTATGCAGGGCAAGGTCATGCATTTGGTGAAGGTCAACCTAGAGAAGTTGAGGAAAATGTTAATTAGGTCTAAATAACTCTTAAACCTATCATTTCTCCAGAGTGTTAACGTGGGTCCTAAAAGTGGCAATTCCCCTCTGAGTTCTCATTATAAGAGCTTATTTACTGTCTCTCACCTTGTTACATTCCTTTAATTGTTTGAAACAATAAAATATAGAAAAAAATAGTGGGAAGGAAACTACTTTGTGCATAGCTTTCTGAACAGATTTGTGCCTGCCGGAATAATTGCAGATGGAATCAATGTCACCCTGCTAACCCTTACAGTGGCATTCTTTCTTTGTTATTAATTAATTTACAGAAGGTGCCTTAATTGCAGAATCTGGGAGGCACTCTCCGTAAATGCTTTACATGACAAGAGGACATGATCTGCAATCTTCAGATTATTAAACTTGCTACCAAGAGAAAGCATACTTTAGGGACCAAAGAGATTAGTCAAAAGATGTCCATGTGTTCTGTAGAGGGCAGATGGCCTGGGCCAGGAAAAACAACCTGATAATCTTCCTACTGAGTGACTCCAATTATTTTCTAGAAGGATTCAGATGATCTGGCTCTTCTCCACAGTTATGGATATTCGAAAACAGGATACATGAAACCACTCAGTTATCTAAAATCACTGTTGAAAACAAATTCCCCAGACCATTTTTCCATTGTTTGCAACATCCCAGAATACAAGCCAAGGAGGCTGTAGAAGATAGCCTGAATGAGGACAAGTCTGTCACTTGTCCATAGCCTTCCTCTTCCATACTAAGTTCTGACAGGGGTTATGCCTTCCGTGCACTTTGTACTTGGCTGTACTCTATGCTTCAGGGTGAATCCTGGAGTACTTTGTGTCTTTAAACTAAATAGAAGACATCAACCACAGAGGGAAAAGGCACGAGTACTTGGCTTTAGATCTAGGTTCAAAACTCAATTTGTAGGTGGCTATATGAGCAGTCTATGTGAGCCTAACAGAGTATTCAGTGAGAATAATATCTCAAAAAAAAAAAGTGATTTGTGGACTCATACCAATACAGTAGAAACTATTAAAATGCATTATTTTCTCATTTTACACTTTATTTGCAAGGGTTATGTTATCTGTGTTTCAGGTAAATGGATTATTAAGCAGTGTCTGAACTGCTATGACAAAAATTTGAGAGAAATAACTTAAAGGAAATATGTCTTTTTCTCTGTCTTTTGCATATGTGTTCCTTTGTGTTATAGTATGCACGTGTGTGTGCACATATGGTGGCCATAGGATTACTCTTTCTTAAGATCTGTCCAAGTCCTTAGAGGCCAGGTCTTATGTTATAATGGACCAACCTGACACGATTTCAATATTAAAAGCCATCTGGATTCAGGATAAAGCTAAATTCATTCTTCATTTCTGTGAAACTTGGATTCAACAGCTTTTACCCATTTTCTGTAATTTGTCATGTTCTACATCCTATACCCTGGCCTCCATCACAATAAAATAAAATGTTCTGCCAAAGAATTTTGAAATCCAATTTCGTAGGTAACTAGGTTTTTTTTTTGTTGTTGTTGTTGTTGTTTGTTTGTTTTGTTTTGTTTTCTGGAACTCCTCCAAATCTTGAAACTCCCCTAATCTTGAAGTTTTGGAAGTTATGTAAAACCCACTTTCTATGTTTGATGCTACTTGTTTTCAATTTTCACATTAGAGACATATCCTTGTCTGAGAGAAAACAAAACTTGAATAATTTGCTCAAATAATTTGAGTAATGGTCTTTACTCTTCTTTGGTAGGATTAGCACATTGCCTTGGATCTCACCTACTAAGATACAGTGACGGCCATAGACGATCTGGGATCTTCCTGCCTCTGCTGTCCTACTGCTAGTATGATTGGTGCTTATCCTGTGCTTGACATTTTCACTTCAGTTCTGGGAATACATCTGATTGCATGACAGTCACTAGATTAACTGAGATGTCAATCTTCTTCTCTTTTATTTATCTGGCTTAAGACTTCAGAGGTTTTCTTCTGTCTCTCATGGGACCCATAAATTTTGCCCTGTGGAAAGACAGAACCTAATAAAAGGCAAAGCTTAATGGAATATAGCTAGGCCCCCCAAGGCAATTGTGAAGCAGAGAAACAAGGAGCAGGCAGATCAGAAACAGGGTACATTGATTCCACTTTACAGAGTATGGCTTAGGAAGCCAATTGTGCCAATAGAGCTCTTACTCTTAATTCATACCATCTTCTAGTGCTCATTTGACTAACCCATTAGTGGATAAGTGATAAAACAAGAGCTCTTACTACTAAAAAACCAGCCAAAGACCCAAACCTCAACACAGTGCAGTGGGGATTGAGCCACACTTTCATGATTTTTCTGGGACTAGTTCATATCTGAGTCATACTAAAATGACTATTGTCTCATTGCCAACCATAACACAGAACTTGATAATTACACTACTAGAGTACTCCATTACTCATTTCTTCAGTCAACACATTTTTATGAACTTACTTAATCTATGATATGAACTCTGCCAGTAATGGTAAATGTGCTATTAGATATAAGAGTTTAGGGTTGGGGGAAGAAAAATGTGAGGTAGAAATGTTATTTATCTACCTATCCACCTACCCACCTATCCACCTACCCATCTACCCATCTACCCATCTACCCATCTATCCATCTATCTATCTATCTATCTATCTATCTATCTATCTATCTATCTATCTCTTTCTTTCTATCTATCTACCTATCTATCTATCCATCCATGTATCATCTATCTATATGTTATATTATTATACATTTTATATATTATTATATAGCATACATATGTTATATACTATAATATATCATGTTATTATATATTTATATAAAATGGGTTTATTAATCCTCAAATCATATCTTACTTTATTAACAAGAAATGAAAATTACTGACTACATACAGAGAAGGAATGACATCTTGTGTCTTATGTCTCAGCACTGTTCCAAATTATATGAATCTGTTCTTTATAATCTGAAAAATCTATCTCAAGTTTCCTAAGCCAACCTAAATATACTTTATAAAGACTTAGGGGATATGGTATCCAAGAAAAAATTCTTTTTGTAATCACAGAATGGAGCATTGATTGAGACAAATTATTTAATGTAGATCAATTAGTATGTTGCCCTAGGATTTAACAAGTCACAATCAGTGGGTTTAAAGTCATCTGTTATGAAATGTAAAATGATAAATAGTATAAAAAAGAATAAAATATATAATAATGTACCTGAAATATGATGGTATATTTTTTAAATTAAGGATGTGAAAGAACAAGGAGGCTTCTGGGACAGGATATAAAGTTAAGGAACTTCAATATAAATTTAGAAATAGGTTTTGAATTCATGAGCAGTAAACCCTAAGGCATATACTAGCCAGCAGAGGGAGAAACCGATGCCCCTGATCTTCTCTAGGCTTGCATAATTCTCTTTTTAACTCTGTTACATGTATGTTTTATTAACTAAAATACAGGTTCTTGTTTTTTTATTCTCTTCTCTAAATAAAGCTTATCTTATTCATTAAATCAGGTGTTTTGCATCCTTTTGATTTTATCACTTCCTAATCCACCTTGGAAAGACATTGAGTGGAGGCTCATAAACAGCTTTTACTAATTTATTTTCAGTATCATGGTCTCTTACCACACCATCAATTATTTAACCAGTTCTCTCTTGAGGGATTTTCAACTTGCTCCCAATCTTTTTTCTATTGCTAACAGGCTTTCAATGGATAACTTACTTCATGCAGCATTTCACAGAACTTTATGAGTAGTGACCCCAAAGAGTATTCCTAAAACAAGGCACTATGATAAGTCTTGCACATTCTATTTTGTTGATGGCTTCATTGTTGGACGTTGAATGAATTGATTCAAGATAAGTGATTTAATTGATGAAAGAAAAAGAATGAAATGACAGTTTGGAGGCAATTTCAGGTAGAAGAGTTTAAGTTCTAATAAGGAATCAGATATCCCAAATGGGGAAGGCCTTAGTTACTTTTCTATTGCTGTGTTAAAACAGTGTGATCAAAAGCAAGAAAGGGTTTATGTACCCTTACAAATTTCAAACCAAACTCTATTAATAAAGGACATTGGGACATGAGTGAAGACAGGAACCTAGAGGCAGGAATGGAAGCAGGAACCAACATTATTGGCTAGCTCCCCAGGTCTTGTGTGGCACACAATCCACAGTGGATGAGTTAGCTTCTTCCACATCAGTCATTGACCAAGAAAATGCACTACAGAATTCCCTATAAGCAAAATTATGAGAGTATTTTTTGATCGAGAATTCTAACTTTTTTTTTAAGTTGACATAAAAATAACAAGCACAGGGGGACACAGAAAGAGCCTAAAAGGTTTCTAAGAAGAAACCCCATCACTAAGGTGGGCTGTTTGAATTCAATACTTCTTTAAAATCTTCTGTGGATTTTAAGGTGCCATCACCTGCTAAGAATGAATGGATTTCTGCTAAAAAGAAGAGGACAGTACAGTATGCATAAACAAAACAAAACTTCAAATAATTTAGTGCGATGAAAATAGAAGACAGAGGGAGTAATTGAAGAAATTCTGGATTATTATATATGACCAGTAGTAATGTCAGAGGGATGCTGTTGCCTCCTGTGTGAAATACACAAAAGCAATTAAAAGTTGCAATATTTAAAGGAGCAGAGATTGGTCCCATATATGATAAGCAGCAAACAGCAACAATAGCAACATCAAAAACAAAATCCCAGATTTGCAATTCTGGACCTTTTTTCCCCCAACACTTAGAAGAAGCTAGGTACTAGGGACATCTGCTACTTCATTCTAGCCTATCCAATTGTTGGTAGTAACCATAGGTGTCTCTAATTACAGATCCTTTACTAATGAATTGAGATGCTAATAGTAAATCAAAGTTTAAGTATATATACAATGTTAGCCAGCATGATTACAAAAATGAAAACGGACTTTTACTTAGTACAGACAGGCCTCAAACTTATGATTCTCCTGAAGAAGCCTCTCAAACCACAAACAGATTGAGAAAACACACACACACACACACACACACACACACACATGCACACACAATGTTTATGTGTGTGCATATAAATTTGTTTTTAAGAAATGTATAATATCATATGAACTTTTATTATCAGTGTCCTAAATTTATCAGGAAAGTGAGATAATACAGTTGAGCTTTATATTTAAATAATTTATTTTCTTGTACATATGTTTTATTTCTAAGTATATCATAAATTGTGAGTACAGACAAAATTTCAAAATCCATATAGATTTCATGTCTGCCAACGTAGTCAGATAGGTAACTGCTTTGTCATTATTTAAAGGGAGCCCCTTTATATAGACGATTTCTTATTTTCTATTATTTTCATAATAGTTTCTTAATATTTTTCATTTTTAAGCAAGTATTTGACCTTTACTCATCTATTAATCTCCATTGCTCTCCCCACTATCACTAGGAAACACTGCATCAACAGAAATAAACAGGATAGAAATATGCTTTCGATGAAGCAGAATGTCCTCTTCTACCAATGTCTCTGCTACTTCCAATAAGCCTCTTTTCGCCTCTTTTCCCTGACATAACCTTAAATTTGGGGCTTTCAATGATCTATGTCCCAGGAAATATCAATCTCTAGTTTTCACTCTCTTAATATTGTTCATATATATATGAACAATACTTCTAATACTAATACTTCTTGGAAGAGCACATGTGATGGTCATTGCATAGCACTGTCATAGGTAACTTCTACACAGACTGGAGAGTTCTTCAGTGAAACAAAACAAACAACAGTCCCAGGTCTACCATGTATTATCCCCACTTTAGGCCAGAGAATTTTTTTGTTTTCTCATGTCAAATATGCATAAAACATTGCTTCAAAACTTCTATGACAAAGAGCATTTTACTTTCATATTTACATGTATGCACTCAACTTTCTGTGAGGATATGAGCTTACCTTATGGCTCGTTCTCCTACCGCCAACAACAATTGATGTAATGGAACTAGGCAACTGATAGAAAATGCAGAAGAAATGGAATTGTAATGGGAATAATGTTGGAGAATTGAGACCAATACAAAAGTCTTATGGCATTGACCCAGCTCACCTTACGAAAACACAAGAAGTGGCAAATAGATACAATCTGACTCCTACTTTTTATTCAAAAAGGATTACATATGGCGAAGGTACATATGGTGCAAAAAAATGAAAATATTCTTCCAATGAGTCTTTAAATAAGAAAATTTCAGAAGTAGATTTATTCTTCTCAAATGAATTTTAATGGGATACAAGAGCTAAAGAAAACCACATGGTTTGAAAGCCCGAGGAAGACATTTTCTGGACCTTACCAAGGCCATGTGTCATTTTGGCATTGCCTTATCTGTAAAGGAGAATATATTTAGGTTTTGGATGTAAAATGATAACAGAGCTTTAGCCATGTGTCTGGGGATTCAAAGCAAGATGAAGAAACAAGCTAGACTCCAAGAAGAGAAAAATCTGACAGTCAAAACAAAGGAAGATTTTTTTACAATTAAATAGACTAGACAATGAAATGAAAGTTTATGTTAGGTAGGGGCAGGACATAAATATAAAATTAAGGAGATTCATCAGGATGGGAATTTTAATATATAACTTTGGAATCATGATTTTTTTCAGATAGAAATCCTATTGTTATTCATAAATATCCCCTTTACAATGATTCCATAGGCAGCTAGAAAAAGAGTACAGCTCAGTGGTAGTGAATACTGGTTGCTCCTGCAGAAGATGTAGACAGGATACTCAGCACGCACATGCTAGCTAAGAACAGTCTTTGATTCTAGTTACAACGGATTCAATATATTCTCCTAGACTCCAGGGGTACTGGACACTTCTGATTCACAGGCCCCCATGCAGGCAGATCACTCATATACATAAAAATAAATTCCTCTTAACTTCTTTTGAACTTTTCCAAAGGACCAGTATGTGAGCGAGCCTGCATATACAAACACAAACTCTACAATAGTTACAGATGTCTCCATGGAGACATAGAGACCAGATTAGAAAATGGTGAAATCTAAGTTCACTTAGAAATTCCTCTCTGCCCTGGTGCTTTCCTGGGTGGATTTTCACAACAGAGAGAACTCCGTGCTTTAAAGACATTCCAGAAGGGAGAGGGGAGTGTTAAGGTTTGAATATGATATGTTCGGCATATGCTCATGTGTTGAACACTTGCTGCTGCTATTTTTAGTGGGTTCTGGAAACATCTCAGACAGAAGTCACCGAGGATATGGATTTATAGGCTATACTGGACCCTTCTTCCTCATTGCTCTCTGGTTTATGTGCACCATGGGCTGAACAGCTTTCTTCACATGCTTTTGCAATGCCTCACCACTGGTTCAAAATCAAGGGGATCAAAACCTTTGGGCTCCTGGGGATGGAGGGTGTCTATAAATCTATACTTGTTTATTTTAATTCTGAGCTAAAAATCTATCTTCCTTGTTTATGGCAGTTGTCATCTATTTATTTGTTTTGTGATAATATATAAAACAAGAATAAAGCGCTCTTTCTCTTTCTGGTTGTTTATGGAGGAAACCTGATCCATAAAACGGGCCCCTTTCCCACTGGTTACACTTATTGGCTAAACAGGAGACAATCAAAGGAGAACCACTAATATCAAGCCAGTCAACTCTAGACAAGATCCCCTCTGTTTTTGAGGTTCCACTTCCCTCAACAGAGCTCAATTCCAGAGTATGGGAGCAAAGAAATAGGTGGCTGGGTAGAAGAGAAAGGAAAAAGAGTGTGAATCATTACTTGAAAAAGTTTAAACATCTCTTTTTACAGAGTGATTTATCCATAATCCTGAAGGTGACTATTATGTCATTGAATACCTACAAAACCTTTTAATCTCACTGAAACTGTAGCTAAAGACCTTGTTAGAGTTCGCAAGGACACTTTCTGAAGGACGTTGTCTGGAGAAGTCTGGCTAGTCACTGGAGAGACCTGCCAATGAGGCTGGTAATTTGGAAATGTCATAAATTTCCAGGGAATAGCTATCAGTTCTCCGAGCTAAAAAAGCTGACATATTTTCAGATGGCCAGACACTTGAGAAGATTGGATTTCAGAAGGATAACCCCCCACTAATCTTTTATGTAAGGACTTTGAATTTAAGCCAGAAATCTTATTTGCTATTTAGTATTTACACTAAGTTATAGAATGCACCAAGTCGACTGTGGAATGCTTTTTACAAGTCAATGCCCATGGTTGGAAAATTCATATCAGAGATAAAATTAGGATAAGTTATAAAAATATGCATTGATGAAGTGGAGCTAAGTAGACAAAAATCTGGAATTTGGTGAGACCTTGTGTTTGCTTGGTTTTTATTTTCCCATAGCACACACTCACATTTTCTGCTAAGAAGGCAGTCTATACTTTCACAAGGTTTGGTACTCTTCCTTTAGGACATTTCAAATCCAAACAAGCACATTTGTTTCTACAATTCTTCAATTACAGAGTATGGTGTGTGTTATATGAATGCAAGGACAACTTCAGAATGTAAAACCATACAACATTTCAGAAATTCACACTTTAGATATTAATAAAGATTTGGGGAGCAAGTATGGATCATAAGAACTGCAGATAGATCATACCTTCATGATAAAATATAATTGTTTGAATTCATGTCATTATAACTTTCAAGTCACTCAAGCATTTGTCACTCATGTGGTTCATTTGTATGTGAAAAACTAATGCTAAGAATGCTGGGAAATGGCTCAAACTCCAATGCTCCTCAGGATGGAATCCGCCTGTGAATCTATACTGGCTTGTTCTAAATCTGAGTGAGAACTCTATCCTTCTATTTATGGTAGTTGTGGTCTATTTATTTATGTTGTTATAATATATAAAATAAGAGCAATAAAACTATGTGGGTAATTTTCTGGTTATGAATCAAAAGTCAGTAATAAAGTCATTGATTTCATTAATGTGTAGTATATTTTAACCAAATTTAAGCAGCATATTTTATGAGTGGTAAGAGCCACCTGCACCCTAGTCCAATTTGTGCAATTATGAAGTATATCACCGGACAACACTCACTCTCAGTAAGCTTTTCATTTCAGTCTCTTGCAGTAGGGAAAAACTAGGCAGTCTTAAGGATATTCTTCTGGTATCAGCTCCTCTCTTCCTAATACACTGCACGCATGTTTATTGTAGATGACAAATCTTTAAATCTTCTCATGATTTTTGTAAGGATGGATCTGATGGGCACTCGGTGTCTAAAACTATCATTCTGTATGTTTTGCTCTATTTGTCTCTCTGTTTTTCTCTCTGTGTCTCTGTCTTTTAGTGTCTCTGTCAACCCCCCACCCCACCTCTCCTTCATGCTTGGCTTCCTTCTATCTCATAATCATTGTTACCACTAGTATCTGTCTCTATGGAACATACTTATTTTGTAGCTTCTTCATTTTCATTATTTCTTCTTTACTAAGAAACATAAGTCAATATATAAGATGGGATTTGCTCTTTTTAATTCAAATATAAAGTATACAAGTATTAAGTTATACATTTTTGTGAATAGAAAATAATTTAGGTAAAATCACCTTGTCCTTGATGGAGAAAATATAGAGTTCCCAAAAAAGTATTTTATACAAAAATCGCTCAATAAAATAGTATTAGAAAACAAACATTAAATTAAATAAAATAACTGAATGACCAAAACTAATTAACAGATGCTTACTGTTTTTCTGTGTATTTGTTTTACTACTTTTGATCTGGGAAACTTCCTTGGAAGAATAAAGACTAAAGACTTTAGCATGTTTTCAAAAATGACTTATTGTTTAAAGAAAATATAAAATTCCTATTAAAAATTGGTGTATTCAATCTGAGATTTACACATCTCCAACTTGAGATCTGCAAGATGCCACTGTGGCCTCTCCAAGAGTTCCAAGATTATGGAGAAATGTTCTAAAATGTATTAAGAGTAACATCAACCTTCAAGGACAGAAATTTCTGTATGGTAGTAGAACTTAATCAAGAGGAAATGAAAACACAAGTGGACTTCTGACATCTGGGGTTTGCTAATGTTCATGCCCAAGGATGTGATGGAAGACATTAGATGTGGTCAGACAGTAGTCTGATTAGCATATGCATGTGTTCACTTCCTTACAAGACAGAGCAATGCAAGGTGAAAAACAAATCATGGCCTGGGCATCTTGGACATTGTCTGCCAGTCCATCTGATCTCAGCACTGTCATTGCTTCTGGACCATTAATGGAACAGGCTTCACTGCAGCATTCATCTCTGTGCTCTCTCCTTATCCTGCTTCTCCCCATCCTGCCTCTGATGAAGAACCCCACTCCTTATAGTCTGTAATAATTCCCATGCTGATCATACAGGTTTATTATGGCCACAAGCTCATCTTGACACATAGGGAGTTTTAAGCATATGACTGTTACTCCTATATTAAGTTGATTTTCAAGCTTCAAAGCCATGAATTCCTTTCTGTATTTACCAACAATCACATAGTATTCTTTATTGGGTCCTTCCATCCTCTGTCTAGTCCATCTAGATTAGAGGACTCCTAATTTTACACCAATTACTCATGCCATAATTTCTCCAGGATGTTAAAAACAAAATAATGTGTGTTAATATTTTGTGTGCATGCATGTCTCTATACAATCTGTTTGCAGTATTCATAGAAGCCAGATGAAGTTATTAGATCCCTTGGGGCTGTAGTCACAGACAGTTATGAGAGATTTTGTGGGCTCTGGGACTCACCCAAATCATCCAGAATAGCAGCAGGTTCTTGTAACCAATAAGTCAGACTACACTCTAGCTCCCTAGGAAATAGAACTACTTATATCAAGAATTTTAGTATGCTTATTTTATCATTACATTTTCTAATTGTGAATCTTCTCTTTAGCAGAATTCATATATCTAACTTCTACTAGTCTTCTCTGCTTGGATACCTGAAGAGACCTCAAAGGCAACCAGTATGGAAATGAACTTAGCATATGCCTAAAAATCTATATTATTCTTTTGGAACTTCTGTTTCAAAACATATCTATCATTACTAAAAACTGGGTTTTGTTCTTTCCTGCCTAATCCCTTACTTCATCATTTAAATTTTGTTAATCTGTCTTCTAGATCACTTCTGAGATACACTCATTTCTCACAAATGCGGTCTATGTTGTTTTTGAATCAGGCTAGTATAATCAAATGTTGCATCTTCTTCATATCTGAGAAGCAGTTCATTAATTTTTCCACCCATTCTAATAATACCTTATGGAATAATCAGCACTTAGAACTTTGGAAGGAGTTATGTGGCCCCATTAAAGTATTTTTTTAGAGTTATAAATCTCTAAAAAATTTATTAAGATAATTCTCAATATCTTAATTCTAGCTTGTGAGGTAGCAGTCATGTTTTTTTTTTTTTTTTTTTTGGTTCTTTTTTTGAAGCTGGGGGACCCGGACCCAGGGCCTTACGCTTCTAGGTAAGCGCTCTACCGCTGAGTAAATCCCAGCCCAGCAAATGTTTTATTAAACTAAGAACTACAGCACTGGAAAACAAAATATTTAATAATTATTTTATGAATTTTTGAATGAATATGAATATAAAGAAGGTAAGCACAAATATGAATGGAGGCATCTTCAAGAGTGTAAAATTGCTGTTTGATGGTAGATGGTATTTGTAGACTGAAGTGAGTCGTTTTGATTTTACAAAATTGGAAAGTATGCAGAGATGGATATAATACATTAACTATATTCATGTATTCATATTAATCTCTCTTTCATACTGTCTCATGGTATGTTTGTCTCTCACACAGGTTATGTGTGCATGCATATGTGTTAATTATTTTTATTTTATGCGTGTGTGTGTGTGTGTGTGTGTGTGTGTGTGTCTGTAGTCCTCAATAACACATACAAGCAGGTATCCACAAAGCCCAGAAAGGGCATCAATCCATACAAAAATAAGTTATATTTAGTGAACTTGTTTGTGTGGGGGTGCTATAAGTTTATCTGTGTGTTTCTGGAAGCTAGAGGTTGACATGGGTTGTGTTCTCCAATCACTAGCTCCTCACTCTTTATCGGGTTGCTCATGGACCTTGCCAATTCACCTAGACCAGCTGACTAAACAAGTCCTACGTCTCATCCTCCTGACTCCTTCTCATCTGGAATTACAGGAACCCTCAATATGCTTGGCTTTTACGTATGAGTGCTCTGTGTACAACACACCTCTTCACCTTCTTGTCTGAGCAATATCTCCAACTCAAATTGCTATATATTTTTAACAGGAAAATGTTGGGCTTATGTAATGATTTGTAAAAGGAAAGTGACACCAAAGGAAGGAAAAATGCAATTGCGAATCCAAGCCACAATGGAAATAAAATAATTTGAATCAAGTAAAATCAATCGAGAGTACCCCAGAGGAAAATGCAGATAAAATTTTCATCAAATGAAATACCTAATTTCTGATTAAATTTTTCCAATAAACATTAATTTAAAAATCTTGCTCATATATGTATATTTTAATTTAATATATTGTAATCCAAGAAGTGGAGACAAAACTTAAAATGCTAAGGCTCATATCAAGTTCTGTTTATTTCCACAGCCTTTCTCCCCTATGAACTGTCATCATCTGTAAAGGAACAAGAATGGCTAACAGACATAAGAGGAATGTAAGAGTCCACATCATCCTAGCCTTATAAAGCCTGGAAAGCACTCTGAGTATATTAGTGGACAGAGGATGTGAGACTTCACCTGACATTGGTATGGTTCTCATGAAGATAAATGTCCAGACCACCATGTGATAGTAAAGGAACCAGTGGTGAGTTGGTTTCTTGTGCAAGAACATTCTCCCGAGACTGACTGAGTTTGATAACCCTGGCTGCCTTTATAGAGCTGGGTGGTATTCTCTAGAAGAAAGTGGAAAGAAAGATAGAATAGAGGGCATGTGAACACTGCTAAGTCTGGTAAAAAGAATGAGGCATTTGAAGTTCTCACAAACTCGTTATGTGTCAAGTCATACATTTGGTTTTATCCCTTTTCTTTTAGTTAAGCTTTTGTTACAATACTTTGTTTATAATATATAAATATTAAATATAATTAGTTATAATTCAAAAGTACTATAACAAATGCTTATCATTTTAATAGTTTGTTATATTTTATTAAATCCAGTTGTCTCTTTGCCATTATTGAAGTATAATATGCTTTTGTAAGGAAAAGGTATTTATTTATAATTATTCTTTGTACAATTCTGACATCTAAAAATATAGCCAGTATCAGCTATTTAAGTTTCAATGGTGATGAATGCGGAAGTGTCAGCATCCATCCATCATCAAGCCAAGATTTGGGTGGAGTGGGAAGAATCAGTTTTATTTGCATTAGGAGACAAAGGGCTGCTCAAATCTCAATCTTAAGCTAGAATTTAATGCAAACTTCCTCTACCCAGTAATTACACATATCACTAAGAAGGATGCATACCAGAATACATTTGATCTCTGTTCTTTAGAGACTTAGACAGCACAACTGAAGCTAAGTCTGACCCTGGATATCCTATTGACCTCCTTCTCCTTTCTATGTGATTGTTTAGGTAAGGTCCATGCTATGATAACCACCTTTGATAATCATCTTAGCAGCAAATATGTGGCTTCTCAACTCTATTAAGTTCAATGTACTGTTATTAACTCACTATGGCTTTCTATAATGATTTTGCCTGTATATACATATCAAAATAACCCTCTGGTATGACAGTGTCTAAAATAAAAAGATGAATACTGACAGAATCAGCCCCACTTCAAAAAGCATGTTTGGATGGGGAAATACAGGATCACTTTCATTCACTTAACCAATAATGGTCATATAACCACCCAAAATAAAGAAGTTTGTTGTTTCTAGATAAAAACACTAGCGAAAGATATAACATCTATGTTTTTCATACCCAATTGAATATTAAATATTTAATTAAATATTAAATATTCAATTAAATATTAAAGTAAAAGATTGACTTTATGGGAATCAAGATATTGCTGAGTTAAAAGTTCACAATCCGAAATCAAATGATTATCATTAAAAATCTACAGGGATTTTGTAATATATGGGACTCCAGTATCCTTTGGAAGGTAAAACAAACAAAACATATTTAGAAGTTCGTTCTAACTCAAGAAGGATGACCAAAATGCTGATTCTTCACTCCTTCTTTAAAAGGGGAACAAGAATACCCTTGGGAGGGGATAGGGAGGCAAAGTTTATAACAGAGACTGAAGGAACGCCCATTCAGAGCCTGCCCCACATGTGGCCCATACATATACAGCCACCCAATTAGATAAGATGGATGAAGCAAAGAAGTGCAGGCTGACAAAAACCAGATGTACATCTCTCCTGAAAGACACATCCAGAATATGGCAAATACATAGGTGAACGCCAACAGCAAACTGAGGAACTGAGAACGGGACCCCCGTTGAAGGAATCAGAGAAAGGACTGAAACCCCATATGAACAACAATGCCAAGCAACCAGAGTTTCCAGGGACTAAGCCACTACCCAAAGACTATACATGGACTGACCCTGGAATCTAACCTCATAGGTAGCAATGAATAAATAGGCTAGTAGGGGCACCAGTGGAAGGGGAAGTCCTTGGTCCTGCCAAGGCTGGACCCCCAGTGAACACGATTCTTGAGGGGAGGGCAGTAATGGGTGGAGGATGGGGAGGGGAACACCCATATTGAAGGGGAGCGGGAGGGGTTAGGGGGATGTTGGCCTGGAAACAGGGAAAGGGAATAACATTTGAAATGTAAATAAGAAATACCCAATTTAATAAAGATGGAGGAAAAAGAAGTTCTTTCTAACCATGGAAGATAAATTTTAAAATAAGAATATATGTGTGTATATATATATATATATATATATATATATATATATATAAAACCTTAAATATAATAACTTTCCAAAGTAAAACCCAAACAAACAAAGCATAGGTGTGGTTCACACAGAATTAGCTTTGGCTGACAGAATGTATTTCAATAGTTTATGTAGGTTAGAAATTCAGCAAAAAGCTCTCCCAAGGATGTGATGTTTAAATAAAAAGCAGGCACAGTTGCATGAAGTCAGGGAGTATTTTTGACAGAAAACAGCATAACCATGAAAAATAAATCTTTGCTGGATGGAAGTGAAAGAGAAACTGGGTCACTGTGGTTAGAGCAAAGAGACTCTGGGTATCATGAGTTGTTGAAGGATGAAGGAGTTCCACACACGCAGGCTATTATATTTAAGGACTACCAGAGAGTATGGGCATGGTAGACACCATTGGAGGATAAGATGCAGAAGAATGGCAGAAAAGTATTTATGTTGATTTCTGGCATAGTACAGTCTTCCAAACTGTGTGAATCCCTGAACCCCCAAAATAGAACCTGTAATGACAGATGCCTGTGTGAGAGCCAAAGGCAATATCAGAGTTGAAAGGTGTTAAGCTTTACTTTCTTTCAATGAAACTGTCAGAAAAATACATTGTTACTGAAAAATGCCATGGCTGGCAAAATCTAGGTATACCTGCAAAGCTAAACGAAAAGTGCAGGTGGGAAAATGCTAGTGTAGCAGGAGTAGGCATAAGGAACTCCAGATGGTATATTTAAATGGGTGATGTACATCTGGCCACCATCCTGGTGCACAGAGACAAAGAATGTTCTTGTATGAGTGTAAGATTCAACAAATGTAAATCTAGATCACATTGAGAGATTAGAGGATGAAGAAAAGCAAGTGGGAGGCATGCTGGGAAGACAGGTTCATGAAAGGGCACTACTTCAAAGAAAGGTCCATAAGAAAAAAGCTACCACTGAAAAAAAGCACTTCTTTTGTGAATGTATGAAGTTATGTATTAAAAAAGGAGGGCATTTATCTCAAACACCATTCCCTGGAACCTTAAAACTCAAAATGACTTCAAGATCTACATTGGCAAAATAGAGTAGGAAAAAGAAAGGATTCCTATTGTATAGGGTCCCTTTGTTCCTATTGGTATATGCTAATGTCATTGGTATTATATATGGAGTTTCATCTCACTTAATAGAAATATACCTACTGATCAAAAATTTAGCTTGAATTTAATGGGTATGCCAAATTGGCAGTCATATGGTTGGAGATCACAGAATTTTATATGTATCTGATATTCTATTTTACTTCAATCATTATCTACTTTAGGGTGTGCTCATACCAACACTAATTGACAAGTTATAAAGCTAGAAATAAAAATGTCTCAAAATTTCAAGGTCATAAGATTGAAAATAATTGATAGAGGTGGGCTGAAGTCAGATCTCTGACCTAAAAGACCATGCTTCCATTTAATCATCATTCTTATTCATCATTGGACCCAATAGACACCATTAGCTCTGACATCCAATGGGCATCCTCTTTTGAGCTGTAGTTTCATCATGTATTTTCTAGGTTTAAGGGTAGTATTGAAT
The DNA here is from genome assembly GCF_011064425.1 of Rattus rattus. Classification (NCBI taxonomy): domain Eukaryota; kingdom Metazoa; phylum Chordata; class Mammalia; order Rodentia; family Muridae; genus Rattus; species Rattus rattus. The sequence goes on along the minus strand of NC_046164.1, from coordinate 64,938,606 downwards.
GAGCACAACTTATCACCTTGAAGTTAAAAGGACATGATAGCATAACAGGAAGAAGTTAGCATGCAACCCACTCAATGCTGTTCAACTATCATAAACATTTGTATTAGCGGCAGTCATCTTATGAATGGTCTAATAATAATACTCCACAGAGATAAAGTAAGATATCAAGAAGTTATACTTCTAATACAAGCATGTCTCAAATATCTAGGGGTTCTGATATTCCGACCAGCCATTTAATCCATTCCTATAGATAATCCCTTCTCTCATTTTCGTGGTGAATGTCAGAAGAATTCATGAAAGTCAACTATGATATACTATTCATGAAAGTCTACTATTTGATATAGCAAATCCAAGTTGTTGAATGCACGTGTGCTACTAGATTGGCAAATATATCATCCACTTTTAAAAATACACTTAGCTCTAGGGGATAGAGAGATGGCAGAAGTTAACTACTGAGCTACTAAGAATGAAGACATCCCCACAGATCTCTGTACCAAAATCCCGTGGGGGCAAGAGCTGAACTTTCAGAGGTGTGAACAATCCTGTGAGCTCAGGGGAGACCAGTACTTCTGCTTACATTCCTGGCACAAGAGGAACCCACCTAGAGCCCTCTGGACACAGTAACTTGGAGAGGTCAGGGGAGGAACCTGCCAGGCTCTACTTGTGCCCAGAGCTGAAACCCAGTTGACAGGAGAGCTGACATACCTGAGAGCAAAGGTAAGACCACCACTTTTGTTCCAAGAAACCCTTCTGAGGACTAAGGATGCATGAACCCAAGACCAGTCTGGATCAGGACCATTCATGTTTCTGCCTGTACCCAGGGCTGACCAGGTCCCATAGTTCTCTGTACTCAGATCCTGCTGGGAGAAAGCTGGTTGCTAGGAGTGCTGACACACAGGAATACAGAAGGGTCAAGCCACTGTCAGGGACAGCAAGACCATCTACAAAAGAGACAACCAGATGGCAAGAGGCAAGCACGGGAACCTAAGCAACAGAAACCAAGACTACTTGGTATCAGAGTTCAGTTCTCCACCAAAGCAGATACTGGATATCCCAACACACCAGAAAAGCAAGATTTGGATTTAAAATCACATTTTATCATGATGATGGAGGACGTTAAGAAGGTCTTAAATAACTCCCTTAAGGAAATACAGGACAACACAAGTAAACAAATAGAAGCCCTTAAAGAAGAAACACAAAAATACCTTAACGAATTATAGGAAAAGACAACCAAAGAGGTGAAGAAAATGAACAAAACCATCCATGATGTAAGAATTAAATTGAAACAATAAAGAAATCACAAAGGGACAAAACCCTATAGATAGAAAACCTAGGAAAGAGATCAGGAGTCATAGACAGAAGCATCACCAACTGAATACAAGAGATGAAGAGAGAATATCAGGGGCAAAATATATTAATACAATAGTCAAAGAAAATGCTTTTTGCATCAAATCCTGCTACAAAAGCTTACATTCAATAAAACTGGAAAATCTGGAGGAGATGGACAATTTTCTAGCAGATATAAGGTATCAAAGTTGGATCAGGAGCAGAGAAAGCATCTAAACATTCCCATAAATGCTAAAGAAATAGCAGCAGTATTAAAAGTATCTCCACCATTAAAAGTCCAGGAGCAGATGGGTTTAGTGGAGAATTTATCATATCTTCATGGAAGACCAATACTGTCCAAATTATTCAAAAAATAGAAAGAGAAAGAGTACTATCCAATTCCTTCTGTGAGGCTACATTATGTTCACACCTAAACCACACAGAGACCCAACAAAGAAAGTGAACTTCAGTCCAATTTCCCTTATGAATATCAAAACAAAAATACTTAACAAAATTATCACAACTGAATCCAAGAAGACATCAAAATGCTCATCCATCATGATCAAATAGGCGTCATCCCAGAGATGCAGGGATGGTTCAATATATGGAAATCCAACAAGGTAATCCACTATATAAACAAACTCAAAGAAAAAAACCACATGTTCATCTCATTAGATCCTGAGAAAGCATTTGACAAAATTCAAAATCCCTTCATGTAAAAAGTTTTGGAAAGATCAGGAATTCAAGGCCCATACCTAAACATAGTCAAAGCAATATACAGCAAACCAGTAGCCAACATCAAACTGAATGGAGAGAAACTTGAAGTAATCCCACTAAACTAAGGGACTGCCACTCTCCCTACTTATTCGATATAGTACTCAAAGTCTTAGACAACAAAAGGACGTTAAAGAGGTAGATATTGGAAAGGAAGAAATCAAAATATCACTATTAGCAGATAATATGTTAGTATATTTAAGTGACCCCCAAAGGCTTACCAGAGAATTACTAAACCTGATAAACAACTTCAGCAAAGTGGCTGGATATAAAATTAACCCAAACAAATCAGTAGCCTTCCTCTTCTCAAAGGATAAACAGTCTGAGAAAGAATTAGGGAAATGACACCCTTCACAATAGTCACAGATAACATAAAAATACCTCAGTGTCACTCTAACCAAGCAAGAGAAAGATCTGTATGACAAGAACTTCAAGTCTCTGAAGAAAGAATTTGAAGAAGATCTCAAAAGATGGAAAGATCTCCCGTGCTCATGGATTAGCAGGATGATTATTGTAAAAATGGAGATTTTGCCAAAAGCAATCTACACATTCAATGCAATATCCATCAAAATTCCAACTCAATTCTTTATACGGTTAGAAGAGCAATTTGCAGATTCTTTGAATAACAAAATTTCCAGGATAGAGAAAACTATCCTCAACAGTGAAAGAACTTCTGGTGGAATCACCATCCCTGACCTCAAGATGTATTACAGAGCAATAATGATAAAAAACTGTATGGTATTGGCATAGTAACAGGCAGGTAGATCAATGGAATAGAATTGAAGACCCAAATATGAACCCCAAACATATGGCCAATTGATTATTGACAAAGGAGCTAAAACAATCCAGTGGAAAAAAGACAGCATTGTCAACAAATAGTTCTGGTTCAACTGGAGGTCAGCATACAGAAGAATGCATATTGATTAATTCTTATCACCCTGTACAAAGTTCAAGTCCAAGTGGATCAAGAACCTCCACATAAAACCAGAAGCAAACTAATAGAAGAATAAGTGGGTAAGAGCCTCACACACATGTGCACTGGGGAAAATTTCCTGAATAGAACATCAATAGCTTATGCTCTAAGATTAAAAAATCAACAAGTGGGACCTCATAAAATTGCAAAATTCTGTAATGAAAAGGATACTGTCCTTAGGACAAAATGGTAACCAACAAATTGGGAAAAAATCTTTACCAATCCTACATTTGATAGAGGGTTAATATCCAACATATACAAATAACTCAAGAAGTTAAACTCCAGAGAATCAAATAACCCTATTAATAAATGAGGTACAGAGCTAAACAAAGAATTCTCAGCCGAGGAATATCGAATAACTGAGAAGTACCTAAAGAAATGTTCAAATTCCTTAGTCATCAGGGAATTGCAAATAAAAGCAACCCTGAGATTCCACCACACACCAGTCAGAATGACTAAGATCAAACACTCAGGTGGCAAAAGATGCTGTCAAGAATGTGGAGAAAAGGGAACACTCTTCTACTGTTGGTGAGAATGTATGCTGGTACAACCACTGTGGATATCATTTTGGAGGTTCCTCAGAAAATTGGACATAGTATTACCTGAGGACCCAGCTATACCACTCCTGAGCATATACCCAAAAGATGATCCAAAATATAACAATGACACATGCTCCACTATGTTCATAGCAACTTTATTTATAATAGCCAGAAGCTGGAAAGAACCCAAATGTCCCTCAGCAGAGGAATGGATACAGAAAATGTGATACATCTACACAATGGAGTACTACTCACCTATTAAAAATAATGACTTCATGAAATTCAAAGGAAAATGTGTGGTACTAGAAAATACCATCCTGAGTGAGGTAACCTAATTAAAACACACACACACACACACACACACACACACACACACACACACACACAGTATGCACTCACTGATAAGTGAATATTAGCCCAAAAGATTGAATTACCCAAGATACAAACCACACACCACTTGCAGCTCAAGAAGAAGGATGACCAAAGTGTGGATGCTTCAGTCCTTCTTAGAAGGGGGAACAAAAATATTCATTTGGGGGGATCATGGAGACAAAGCTTGGAGCAAAGACTTAATGAATGGCCATTCAGAGCCTGCCCCACCTGGGGATCCTGCCCATATACATACAGCCACCACTCCCAGACAATATCACTAATGCCAAGAAGTATATGCTCACAGGAGCCTTGTAGAGCAGTCTCTTGAGAGGCTTTGCCAGAGCATGACAAATACAAAGGCAAATGCTAGCAGTCATCCATTGAACTGAGAATAGGGTCCTCATTGGAGGAGTTAGAGTAAGGATTGAAGGAGCTTGCAACCCCATAAGAGCAACAATATCAATCAATCAGAGTTCCCAGGGAGTAAACTACTACCCAAAGACTACACATGGACAGGCCCCATGGCTCCAGCTCATATGTAGCAGAGGATGGCCTTCTTAGGTACCAATGGGAGGAGAAGCCCTTGGTACTGCCAAAGGTGGACCCCCACCCCCAGTTTAGGGGAATATCAAGGTGGGGTGGTGGGAAGGGGTGGGTTGTTGGGGGAGGAACACCCTCATAGAAGAAAGGGGCTGGGGGCTGGGATAGAGACTTTTTGGATAGGAACCTGTGAAAGGGGATAACATTTGAAATGTAAATAATAAAATATCCTATAAAAATAGGTAAATAAATTAATTAATTAAAAAAGAATGAGTATATCATGAGTTTTGCCGGCACATGGATGGAACTAGAAAATATCATCCTGAATAACAACCCAGACCCAAAAGGATGTATATGTTATGTGTTCATTAATAAGTGAATATTAGCCAAAAATGTACAGAATTCCCAGGATACAATCCACAGAATTCAAGAAAGGTAACAAGCCGAAGGGTGCAAGTGAGCATGCCTCAATCTCACTTGGGAGAGAATAGAAAGATTATCACAGGAGCAGGAGGAGGAGCGACATAAGTAGGGAAGGGTGACAGGGGAGGGCAAGAAGGGCGAGATCAAGTGTTGTGGGCAACAGGACTACAAGTCTTGAGGGCCAGCAGAAAGAATGGAACTAGACAACTTCAGGAGCTAGGGGCCCTCCAGGTTACTCCAGAGCTATGGAAGGTGAGAGACTTTCAGGATTCAAAGGGAGGACCTTAGATGAAATGCCCTACAGTGGGGAGAGGGAACTAATGAGTCCACCTCCAGTAAAAAGACAGTAAAAAGACATGAAGTGGAGGGATGGGGCTGCTATCCTACAATCAAAAATTCTGACCCAGAATTGTTCCTGTCTGAAAGAATAAAAATGGAGAAAACCTGACGAAAAGGAGATCCAGTGACAAGCCCAAATTGAGATGAAGCTCAGGTGGAGGCCGCAAGGCCGGACACTATTATTATTGATGCTTTGCTGTGCCTACAGTCAGGGTCTGAAAGACCCAACAAGCAACTGAGAGAGTCAGATGCAGATATTTACACCAAACCAATAGGCAGAAACAGGTGAACCCTGTGGCCAAATTAGGGAAAAGCTAGAAGTAGCTGGGAAGGAGGCTGACCCCATGGGAAGACCAGCAGTCTCAACTCACCTGGACCTCCGGGATCTCTCAGACATGGAGCCCCCATTAGATATACAGCAAGGACTTCCAAGTCTGGACTCAGTCAGTGAAGCTGCAACTAACCCTGGAGGGACTTGGGGCTCCAGGGAGTGGGGAGGTTTGGTGGGGTGTGGTCTGTGGGGACATCTTCTTGGAGATGAGGTAGGGGTGGAGGAAATTTGGGATGTGGAACGGTCGCAGGGTGGATCGTTAGGGGGAAAAAGTCTGAACTATAAAATAAGATTAAAGAATAAAAATAAATAAATATTTAACATGCAAAAAACAAACAAACAAACAATCTCATTGGCAACACTTCCCAAGGATGGGTTTGGTTCTCAGCAACAAAATCTTGGATTACAACCATCTGTTATCTCCAGTTCTAGGACATCTGACATCTTCTGGCCTTCAGGAACAAAACATACACATGGTCAAAGACCAATACACATAAAATAAAAATAAACCACAGTCTACAAATAAAACAAAATTAGTTATTATTTAACATATCAGTATATTATATTTTTGGAAGAAGGGTGATGAGATGGATTATTTGAAACTAAGGAAATTACTATATATTATTTTACAGTTTATTACAGTTTACATTAAGTTCATTTCAACAACACTATTATATTCTACACTCAAGATTGTTACATTTGTAGTAATTATTTAAATATTAAAAATAAATTCTAAATTTATTTAGTTTGATAGATATGAATATATTTTCATCAGAAATGTAAATCTCAGTATAAGCAAAATGCAAATATTTTAGAATTATTTTATATCTCATATTAAATATAATCTACATATTTTAATCCATCAGTTAAATAAAAGTGAAAATGCAAATTTTATGTTAAGTGTAACTTATAAATAAAAATTATTTAAATAGGTTAGATTTCTTTTATTTTTAAATGTGTTTTTATGGATTATTTTTACAAACATAAAACATGTTAATTCAGCATTTAATGAGGAAATCTAGTTACTAAATTAAAGATGAGAACTAAACATAAGGAAAGCATGAGTTATATATAGCCATAGCATGTTAATCAGTTGCTGGAAGTGACTATGATGTTCAAATGCTAAATAATGGTGTCTCCAAAGTACATTTTTTTAACATTAAGAGAAGAAAAAAAAAGAATGTGTCAGAACTGAAATACATTATTCTTAACTATATGATAATATATTGTGAATATCTTAGATTATATGCCTAGTCAGTAACTTGCCTCATGCACTGAATGTCCCAGTATCTGTCTAAAAAGTCTTATTTTTTTCCCTTTCATTTAATCAATTCTATTCTCCAAGGTTTGAATTTCCTGGAGGTACTGCAATACTAGATGTAGGTGTGAGATGGTCAGAGCAATTCCATCATTTGTCTAAGCTCCAAAAATCTACATATTATAGAGTACTTAGAATATGTTAGATATTAGTCTGATAAGAACACATACTACACTTGATCTTAGCAAAAAGGCTGAGGAGGAGTGTTTAATCATTATTTCTGGGTATGGTCTGCAAATGCTTCCAAAATAGAATAAAAATGGACTTGGTAAACTTGGCAAGACAGATGGCCCACTGCAGTGTTTGTAGACAAGATCCATTTGCTGTCGTCCTGAAAAGGAAAGAAAGATGGAGACAATCTGGGTTTTATCTCTAGCTACTTCAATTGAAGCATCGGTCCTCTGCTCTTGGAGCAGAGTTTATACCAAAGACTATCTTGTTTCTCAATAGTTTTGACAAGAGTTTATATCCTAGACATTCCTAGACCTCAGGTGGTAGATCTTGTGACGTTACAGTTTCCATAATAACATAAGCCAATTCCTTATCATAAACCTCATTTTATATCCCTCATAAGTCTGCTTTTTGGGAGAACTCTGACTCATACAACTACTTCATCTCTACTTTTGCCTCTACAAAGCATCAGAAGTATAAAGTGCATAAAACTTTGTCTTTCTGGAATAATACTTGTTTTGTTATTTTTAATTATTACTTTCTCTATTCTTGCCTGTTTGGGATTCTTATGCTATAAGGTAATTGCCACAGAACACAGTTCAGATCCTGCCACCATTACCTTTGAGTGAATATTCTCATGATTGAGACTTCCTGGGTTGCAAAGAAAGGACTCCACATGCCTAAAATGCCACAGACATTTATATACATATCTATGTCTTTGTTTATGTGTATGTGCATATTTGTAGGATAAATGACCATGCCAAAATGGTACAAATCCACAATATTCACATCGTCTTAGGAAAGATCCACATTTCAAGCCTATGTGGCTAGAGAAAATATATTGTTAATACTCAACTTGTTGCTACAGTGCAAAAGGAAGTATGGACAATATACAGACAACATACATAGAAGTGTTCTTATTTCTATTATAGCAAGAAAAATTTGGCCAATGGGTCTGGTTTGTTGGCTCCTCTGCTACAGGATCAGATCATCAAAAACAATCCAATCTCTTAGGCAAAATGGCAGAGTGCACAAAGCTGTGCCACAGAAAAAGAAAACAAATTATGAAAAACCATTTGATGACTAGCCAGAGCGACCTGTGTCTTACTGACTTCCTATTGGAGGGAAACATGACAATGGTAGATTTACTTTGCAATGCTTATTACTTTCCTCCCCTACATCTGCAAATTTTGGCTCAAACTGAAATTTTAAACAAAGTATTCTACCTTCCCGTTACATAAAATAAATATATAAAGGTGATTTTCCTAGCCAAGTGTTTATTTGTTTATTTTCTTCCATTTCTCAATCTGAACTGGTTGTCAAAATACTTCTTTAGCTGTTATATCTATAATAGTGGTAGCAATACAACGGCCAACAGCAGTTAAATCACAACATATGACTATGACTGCTACGTACCATTTTCAGGGTTTAAGTGTTCCTGAAACATGCTATGGTGAAGACTTGGTTGTGAGACTGCAGTTGGCGAATGTATTTGTGCATGTGCTTATGTACATTTGTGTGTGTGTGTGTGTGTGTGTGTGTGTGTGCGTGTGTGTGTGTGTGTGTGTGTGTGTGTGTGTGTGTGTGTGTGTGTGTGTGCATGTGTGTGTGTTTGTGTGTGTGCATGTGTGTGTTTGTGTGTGTGCATGTGCATGTGTTTGTGTTGTGTGTGTGTGTGTGTGTATGTGTGCCTATATGTGTGTGTGTTTGCTTTTCTGTTGCTGTGATAAGCACCATGACCAACAAAACCAAAAGCAACCTTAAAGGAAAGGGGTTACTTTATCTTATCTTTCCAAGTCATTATAAAACACTGAGGAAAATTAGGACAGGATTTAAGTAGGACCTGAAGCAGAACTGGCATGCTCCCTCTGGCCCATGCTCATTTTTACACAACCCAGGATCATCTGCCCAGGGGTGGCACTCCACACCATGAGCTGAGGCCTCCTACACCAATCATCAGTCAAAACTGTTCTCCAAAGACATGGCCAAGGATCAGTCTAATCTTGGCAATTTTTAAATTGAGACTCCCTGTTCCAAGTGACTCTTGGTTATGTTGAGTTGACAGTAAAATCTAACCAGGGCTGGGTGCCTTGAACCGTTAGTGTTGGGGCAAGGAAACCTAGTGGGAAGGAGACAGGTCAGCCATGTTGTGCCTTTTAAGGGGATAATGAACTCGTGGTTACTTCTTTGTAACTTCTTATTCTTCTGCCATAATCTATGTGTTTCTGTTTGTTCTTTTTTTCCTTAGATGCTTTGTCATAGCAACAGAATGTTGAGAATCGTAAGAGGCTAGCCAATAGCTAACTATGATTCCAAGTGTCTGGACAGTGAATTCTCTACTGGAAACTTACCATGCATTTACAACTTCTCAGGAAACAGCCAGTGAAATGAGGACTCCTGTAGAGACAAGAGTCCAGGCTTTGCATTATCCATTTGATATTTATCAGAGAGTAGCTTCTCTGTTTACTTGCCTATAACAGAAAACAAAACAACAGCTTTCATCTCACTGACTATGAAATGGGGAGGTGAAAATCAGAGCAGAGTGTGCGCTGCATAAATATTTTAACTAAGGTATATATTTTCACTCTTTTTTATCAATATTTCATCAAACCTAGAGTATATATTTAATAATTTTCTAAACATGGCTTCTTTTCTGCCCGAGCTCTCTGGTAGTAAGACTCAAAACAGAAAATATAAAAAGCAATAAGTAGCCTAAATTCTCACAATAAGCCAACCTATGGTATCTAATGACTTCAACTATAGACTTTGAAGCTTTTTTGAGAGTTCAGCTTGTTTCCTCTATTGTTTACAAAAATACCCTTTCAAGACATTTTGTCACGGGCATGTAACACATTCATGTACTGTGAGTTAATATATGTTAAAATCTGTTCCAAGTTTGGAAACAAACTTCTGTCATATGAAGGTAATCTATGGAGTCTGACGTCAGGCCTGTGTACAGGTGCACTGTATGCTGACAATCTGCAACTGGCATTAGCATTAATCACAGATTGAACTTGGCAGATGCTAGGTTTTACAGCAAGTAAAACTGCAATAGGGAGTTGCTAAGATCCTCATTTATTTCTCAGTCATAGATTGCGATGTAATTATAATGTCAACAATTAGAGGATAATGTGTACTAGTATACATGATGGATATGTACATACAGGCTTGTGTTTGCAAATATAATAACTCTAATTTGCCCTCTGTTCTACTGTCTATTTCTAATAAATAAGAGTGCTTTAAAGATGCTTTTCTTCATAACTTCGGATTTAGAATATATGGATTCTTCCTAAAAAATCCCTTCACAACACTCAGAGTTACCGGTTCCATACAGCCAGAAGCAACCTTGCCAATTTGCTGCACTTTGTTAGCTAACTCATATTGTTCTTAAACAAAAGTTAGTGTCTTTCTAAAAGAAAGATGGTATCTTCTGTTAATTAACACTTCACCATTCTTCCTATGTGCCTACAGAAAATGCATGTTGAGCTATCCCTCCCGACATTCTGACTCAAATAGTTACAATATCATTTATAAGTCCTTATTTGACTCCTTAGAATGACTAATGGATGGATATAATAAGGAGTCTATACAAAAGATATCTGTTCAATGACCAATTCATAATGAACATCTATTATCTGGAGGGCTATAAAGAATAGAGCAGAGAACAAAGACGTTGCATCCGAGACATTGTGATTGATTCCGGAGTTCCAGGGCAGAAAATGATAACAGTTGGAATGTAAAAATCAAAATAAAAGCACATGGATTTGTGTTTGAAGAGATGTCTCAGAGGATAAGAGCACAGAGTATCACAACACACATGCTGGAACACTATAAACAACCGTAACTACAGTCCAGGGAGATATGATGCCTTCCTCTAGTCTCTGCAGGCACTCACATGCATGTGGCATACATTTGTGTAAATACACAACATGCGCAAATAAAATAAAATAATAAAACACAGTACGTTGATTAGGCAAGTAACAGAAGATATCCACATAAACACTTTTTAAAATTCTAAAACTTACTCGTTACAAAGAAATTGCAATCAAAATTATACATTACTTGAGTGCACAAAATTTAAAGAAATGTAAAGCATTAATTATGAACCAAGTGTTATTCCCATGTACCAACAGAATAACATTTAGATATTATTTAATAGAAATTATTAAAGCTAAGCCTATAGACCAGCATGCAATAAAGTATCATAACATACCTTGTATTGTATTGCATTTTATTGTATTATATTGTACTATATTGTACTGTAGTGTTTTGTTACTGTATTGTATTGTATCGATTACAATTATATTTCTTGGCTTAATGGTTAAGAGCACTGGTTGCTCTTCCAGACGACCCAGGTGCATTCTTATCACTCTCATGGCAGATCACAACTATCTGTAATGAGTCTCAGAGATCTGATGCCCACTTCTGATCTCCATAGACACTGCATGGACATCATGCGTAGACATACATAGACACTCAGGTAAAAAGGATATATAAATAGAATGTCTAAAACTCACATTTCTAAACATTGATTACACCGAGATATTTACATACATATGCCCAATGCATCAATGAGATGGTTCATGGCATTATTTTAATGCTCTCCGAAATAACCCCCAAATCTAACAAGTGTAAAAATAAATGAGTCCATGACTATTGATACAGTATGATTCTAAACACTCTTGAAAGTGAATGAGTTCCAGAGAAACAATATAGAGATTCTTCAAATATTAGCCAGACATAATACATAGCTATAGGTAGATTCTATTTACAATCTATGCACTTCAAATGAAGGCAAGTAAGCTTTGGCATCCAACATAGAAATGAGGACTTTGTTGTAGGGAACAGAACAATGACATTGATTAAGATGAAAGGTAATCTTAACAACCAAGTGTTGTTAGTAGTGTCTTCACTGATATAATAATGTTTTGTGACTCTGCACACATTTATGTAATTTATATATGAAGTTATGGATTTTTGACCATTAGGGATATCCAAACTTATGCCATTCTTTAGTTTAAAAAGACATACTGAAAGTTTTTAATATTCAAATTTAAAATGGCAAAAGTCATTAATTATACACAGATATCGACCAGTTTGCCATTACTATCTCTGATAGATGGATGCTGATTCTATATACCAATGTGTTCCAGATGACATTAAGACTGAGGTTCGCCCAAACATCATGAAACCAGGGATTTGCAGTAAACTTATGTAGCTTGACTCTTATTCCTTCCTTGTCCATGGGATATACAGTAACGGAAGAATCAACAAAGTAAAAGCCGTATGTAAGCTCTAGAAGATTTACTAGAGGGTGGTTTATAAAAAGCATGTCCATGATACATATGAAAATAGCTTGGCTGTAAACACACCTGCTCCTAAGACTTATATCGAGTATACATATTTGGTTTTGAATTTTAAATTTAATGAGGCATCTAGTAAGAAATTTGGTCAAGAATTTGAAAGAAATAGCAAGTGACCTTTGGATTGAACTGGAAAGAACATTGCCTTAAGAACAAAGCAACAGGATACAGAGAAATGAATTGCAAAAGTGAGCACCCACATTTGCTGAGAAATTACAAATGGGGTCAAATTTGTTGATAGTTTCTTTTCTTATAATAGAAAGGTAGGGCTGACAGTTGTAGCTCAGGGACAATAGAAATGATTAGCTTGCAAAAGTCACTAGGTTCATTCTTTAGAACCCCAATTTAATACAAATAAAAACATGAATTTATATATAAGCATGCATTCTGACACTACTGGTTTCAATATGATGGGTTGTACTTTGCCTTAAGCCCTTGTATTTCCTTAGAGGAAAAACCAGACTCGGTGAACCACTTATTGCTCTTCAGACAAAAGGTCCTCACACACCACCTGCTGACAACTAGAGCAGTTCCAAGACCATAAATAAGTTTCCTAGATTGTGTTCACTGCAAAAGGCAACTGCTTTGTTCATGGTTAACTTTCTCAGCTGGAGAATCTTGACCATAGTGACAAATGTCAAAGAAAACTTATACCAAACAAGTGAAAAGGAGCATTAAAGATTATTGTGGTGGTGGAGAGACGCAATGCAATGAGGGATAAAGAAGGCAACAATGGAAGGAGAAGCCCTTGGTCCTGCCAATGCTGGATCCCCCAGTGTAGGGGAAAGTCAGGGGGGTGGGAAGGGGAGCTGGATAGGAAGGGGGACCCTTATAGAAGAAGGAGAGGGGGATGGCATGGGGCTTATGTCTGGGAAACTAGGAAAGGGAATATAGTATTTATAATACTATAAATAAAGTATTATATATTACAAATATATTTAGCGAAGGATTCCAGTTAAAGTCAAGCTCAGAATCAGAGGCACTGAGACACAAGGCCAATACCTTCATGCTTGTTATGTTTAAGATGACGACATTTCCTAACAAAGATGTTGTTAGATCATAAAACTGAAAGGAGATGAGGTGAAGTTTTATACCTCAAAAAATCTGGGAAGACATTAATAGTTATAAGCGCTCTAAACACAGAACTCTAAGAGAGGCCCAAATTCTCCAGGGACCTATCCATCACCCATTGATCCTAAGGATGGTACCAATGTGATCTTTGCCATGATCTCAGTACCCCTGACCCCTGGCACAACCTAAGACACCTGTTAAGAGCCATATCAGACTGGAAATATGAATCAGCCAAGCTCTCCCTGTCTGCATTCTACACCTCTATCTCCCTCAGTCTACTCCTACGTCCCAATTGTTCTCTACCACTTCTCGCTTTCCTCCATTCCCCCAGTAACACAAACAAACAAACATACAAAACTTCAAAGTTGGCCATCCAGGCTTTTTTTCTGAACACACACTGCATTTATTTATATCACTAAACTATTACTCTCTTTTACAGTAAATCTAAAAAACAAAAACAAAAACAGACGCATTTTCTTTCTTCATGACCTCAAGCTCTACCTCTCCTTTCAGTTTCGA